>NC_092426.1:12763299-13063484 GCF_036169615.1 Heliangelus exortis | reverse complement strand
AATTTTGCAATGATGAGTAATCCAAAATAATGCTCAGATCAACCAGATAGCTACAACTGTGGTTTTCTGTACTCCCTTTTCATTTTCCCTTTTTCCATGTCCCTCCCGCTTTGCATCAGACCAATTAATGTCTTTCCTTCCCTAACAGCTCTCTAGATAATTCACAGAAGCCTTTGTCTGTGTGGCCTAGCATTAAACAGAAACTATTAAACAGTCAACTCCTATCTGTTCTATAGAATTAATGCCATGTTAACTCCCTTCATGCCTTGCTGTTATGTTATATGTAAGTGAGGTATTTTAAAGAAGTTGTAAGGTATTTCTCTCACACCATCCACAGTCTTCCAATTTAATCCAAGATGCAGTTAGCCTGTTTTAGTTACAATGTGGGAGCTCATCTTTCAATTGCTAATTTTAGATTTACTAATCTAAGTAGATATCACAAGGAAAATATATTTCTCTTTATAATACAGAACTCTCATCTTCATAAGTAACAGCATTCAGGTTCCCATTGTATTCCATTTAGACAATTAACAACCTCCAGAGAATTTGTACTAAAAATGTCCAATGCATTGAGAACACTCTGGTCATCAGCATCACATCTCATCTTCTGTGGCCTCATGAATGACATGACTCCAGTGACCATAAAATATTGCAGTGTTGGATGTGGTCAGATTGTATGGGGCAATGCTTAATTTTATTCTGGTCTGAACAGATTTGTAAAAAATCTGGGATGTCAGTACTAAGTCCACAGGCCCAGGAGCTGGGTGCCACAGCACTTGTACAAGAATGTGTGCTTCTCTTTTTCGTCTTGTGGAACAAATCTTTGTACAGCTCCCTTCTGTAAGTGCTTATGAATTCCTGATGGCTTGCAAGCAGTCAAATTAATAAATCTGTTGTATGCACAAGAATATGCTTTCTTCTTCATGAGCTACACTGCTTTTCCAGAGCTTACTTCACTCAGCCTGCTAAAGCATTTTTATCTCACTTCCCAAGTTATAGGCAGCATCTGTGTCTGCCATGGTGACCATGTGCCAGAGTGCAGGCCAGGCAGGAGTGAGGAGGACAAGGATTCCAAGGAGGAAAATCGCCTCCAACTCACTTAGTGACTTTTGACTAACACTGTGAGTATGATACAAGGTCATCAGGGCATTTACAATCCTGCTGCTTTATGAGGAGAAAATCTGAGGTCCTTGTGAATAAGTAATCTTTACAAAAAAAGAAGTCAGGGGATAACTATCCAAATAATCTGCTGACCCAGAGGATACTGACTTCCAGCTGACAACTAACTTGGAGAACTGTGCAGCTTTGACATTAACTACTGAATTATCAAAGCCTTTCTCTCAACAATCAAAAATTAACATCTCTGTTCAACAGATAGTAAATTAGGACAGAAAACTGTCACTTGACTGAGACCAATGAAGGCATCACTTTTAGAGCTGAGATGAGGATGAGGTTGGGGGTTTTTTTTGGTTCATAATTAATTCCAAATCTGAATGCACTCTTTATGTACTCCCCAAAATCACTGAGCTGCAGGCAGTCAGCAGCAAGAAAGCAGCAGCACCAGCAGTGCATTAAATCCTACGGACACAAGTTTCTGCCTCTCCAAGAGCAGATATTGGTGCCTATAAAAAGCAACATGTCCTGCTTCAGAGAACACACAGAGCCAACAACAGCTATGGTACATTTTACTCTTGGTAATAAATGAGTGAAACCATCCATGTAGAATTTATCTGTTAGCAACTGACAGCTCTTAAAGATCATGTAACAGTCTGTAGTGTATATACAATTATTGACATCATATGTGTTTATATTTGGGTTAAACAACTATATTGTTTTTATAGGAGAAAACTGTTTCTGGAAACAATAGGCCAAATTGTTTTTTCTTGCTAAGAACAATGATGTAATGCTGCCAGTATCAACAATTTGTATTACAGAATCAGCTAACTAAAAACACAAGACTGTAACAACATGCATCTCACAAAGCACTCCAATGCATGCTGATGCCATTTTACTTTGTCAAGAAGGGTAAAAGCAATTTGTATTTTGCATTTTGCTCTTTGTTGCACTTTTCCTGTATATTATTTCTCTTGCTTCCCTTTCTCTTTCATGAGTACAGGTTTACAACCCCCCTCTCTTCTCGTGAGTTTTTCACTCACAGACCTAACTGATGCAATCAGAGTCACCTGAAGGGAGGAAGGCAAATTCTTCTGGGATGTGCAAGGGGTCAGAAGGAAAAAAGGGAACTGAGAGGGAAAATACACTCTTGTCAACAGGAATAAACAAGGCTTCCCAAAATTTGAAGATAAAGCAGTCACAGTCACCACAGCAAATGAGCAAAATATTCTGATCAGTGTCTTGGACCATCCAATTAGAAAAATTTTCAAATACAGAACTACAGAACAGTTTGCAGCAGTGCTGCAATATTGACATGTGTTTCAATAGTTAAGTTATGGCAAGCACAATCAAGTCAGTTATACTGGAGCTGGTATTATAAAGTAGAGTAAGATACAGTAAAATACAGTAAGAGCAAGGAGCCTTGCCATTTGCCATTGAGAGGCACTTCAAAACAGTCTTCAGCTTTCCACGGTAGCTGACAGGTTAGAGATTCACCAGATGTGGAGAAGATGTAGCATACTGAGAGCATAAATTGATTTTATCTTTAGGATAAAAATGGATTTCATTGTCACTGAAATGTTAATCACTCCAAATAAAAAACAGTGGGCTTTACAATGCAAAAATTAAGCTTTTGTGCTTGGCACATTAATGAAATATACAGCATTCCTTGTTGTCCTTACCTTTGAACTGAAGAAGGTAACTGTACAGCAGTGTTGCAGGACAGAGATACACTTGTGAAATATTCACGAGCTGATGTCTTTGCAGCCTCATGGGACCTGTGAAGAGCTTTTTTCCCCCCCACATCTCTCTCTCAGACTTTAAATAATGAGGCACAGAAAAGGTATGAGACAACATGTCTGTGTGTCTCCTTTGAAATCTTTTCTTACATTGCCTTGTTATCTGTGCTCAAGAGCAGCAGGTAATCCAGCAGTTCAGAGTGTATCCACAACAAAAAACACCCAGCAAAATAGAGTGCCAGCAGACACAGTTTTCAGTTCCAGGTCCAGCTGCAAAACAAAAAAACCAGTGTATGGGGGGAGTGGTGGCACAACTGAGAGTGTTAGGGGGAATGTATGTGTGAAAGGAAGTGCAGGTAGAATTTTTGCCAAAGCAGTTAATATTTATTATATATCCTGGAAAACCATCACTGTTTCCTAATTTGTGTTCAAAATTTTTTTTGTACAGAAAGTTATCAAACTTCCTTAGTATTACAGCCTGGATCAAAGCCTGACCACCCATTATAAATGTGAGAGCAGGTCCTTCCACTAGTCAGAAATATGTAGATTATTCTTTTTAATTTAAACCTCAGTGATAACTGCTAAAAAACATCAACCCATATCCGAATTTGGAGTTTTTTCTGTGCTGCTGTACGGTGGCACAACCAATCTGAACCTGGTATGAGATAAGAGCTGAGTGGGATTTTACTTGCTTCCATGCACCTGAGTCATCTTGAGTATGGACAAGACTAAAGCCATACCAAATTTATCAGATTAATCCACGCTGACATCCATCAAGGCAAGTATAGTCCCTTTTCAGAGGAGGAATCATATATTTAATTTTCAGTGCTCTAAGTCTTCTAACCATTTTTTTATTTCTTATGCATAATAAAGACACTTATATAACAGGTACTTTCCCACACTGGCCTTAAAAGCCCTTATTCCCTTTCTTTCATTATTTCAACAGACTAATAGTCATTGCAACACAGGTGACGGTAAATCAAATCAAGCTGAAATGTGGGCCTGACTCATTCTCAGACGATATATGATTTGTTTTCATTACATTATCTTGGAAACCCATAACCAATGTGCACTAACTGCATGTCCGCACATGGCAAGAAGATAAACGCTCTTAGTCAGTATTAAAATCTAAATAAAATTACAATAGGGTTTGGATGTTAGGATAACTTTGCAACAGCCTTGGGGCATTTGTCTTATCATTGGATTTATTTGCATCAGAGTAGTGTCCAGAGATCCCAACTGCGATCTGGTTCACATTATGCTAGGCTCTGGAAAACGTGGGAAGAAACAAAAGTTTTGAATGCTAAATAGATAATTGCAGGCAAAGAGTGGGAGAAATAAAGGATTGTTATCACAGTTTTGTAGAGAACTGAGGTGTGGAGATTATGGTTTTATTATATTGTAAGCATGGGTGCAAAGCAATGTTGGAGTCCAAATTCACTTTGTACCTAAAGAGTTTACACACAAGCCCATGTTTAGGCTCCCGCTGACTTTGTGGGAGTTCTTATAACAGGGAGAGAGATAGCTTCAAGTTAACCTTTCCCTAACTTGTGCCTTTCCCTAACTACATACTTACCTACAGCACTGGCAGCTGGGAACCAGGGTGTCTTGAATTACTCATCCTGAGGCAACCACTATGCATTGTCATGCTGTCCTGCAACACTATTTTCTCAGTGCTGATCAGACAATTTTGCCTGAGTCCTTCCTGTAAAGGCTTATAGACCTGTAATGTAGGATGGATGAGCAGGTAAGTTACAGGAGTAGCAAGCGCAGTGTCTGACACCCGAATTGCTCAGAAAACATATAGAGGGGGAGAGAGGTTGGTAGGTTGTTGGGTTTTGTTGGTTTTTGACTTGACTCCAGATCAGCAGACAAAATTTCAGCATTCATCTCTAAAGTGAGAGTTATTAGATTTTCCACTCTAACTTGTTAGAAAATTAGGACAAGTGGTCTTTCAGTCAGTGGTGGAAACGTTCTATTGACGGAATTTTATTTTCAAGTAACATTTCAAGGTGTCCTTCGTACATGATTAGAAAATTTTTTCAATGATTACACAAACAGCTATCACAATGTTGGGCTGATGAAAAAGGGGTTGGATGTTTATATGCTCCTGCTTCACCCCATGTTGGCAAGGATAAGAAAATGGCAGTGATAAGGAAAGATGCAAGAGGGAGAAGCAGACAGGAGTGCTTGATTATGAGCTTAACTAAGCATTGCTGGCCACATCAAATTGTATTAATGTATGTATACATCTGTACCATACTTTTAAGAACAGGTAATGTGTTGGCTACCTGCCTCTGAATGGACAGCGAGGGAGAGAGATTTTCAAAGGTAGAAATGTTGACTATCCAGGAGAGCTGCTTTTGCTGCCTTTGAAGACTGTGCATTATCAGTTAAGATCATGATCTCACCAAGTGATCCAGTCACTTTCAGAAGTAGTTGCATGTAGGTAAATGAGACAACAGGCAGGAACAGGGCTTGCAAACTTACACCTAAAACAAAATCTCTGACACTCAAGACTAGCAGGTTATTTCCTCCTGTTTAAGTTCCTTTAATAGGAATGCAAATGTTTATTTCTTAATCATGATAGGAAGTCTAGTAAATATTTTTCAAAACTAATGTTATTTTTCTAAAACTTCTGTTGCTGTGTAATTCTAGGGACCCATGTCTAATTACATATGTAACATGTTTATTAGATGTAATATTTTATCACACGGATTCAGTGTCTGACACTATTATTTTATTCTTACTTCAATAAAAGTGATTTCCCTCCTCTTCATCTTGTCAGCCTAATAGTTTTCTTTATCAGAATAGAAAATTAGATAAGTTCCCCCCTAAAAGACAAACTTGTGCACCTTAATTCAATTTGTATTATAAAATCTAGACCAAATATAGTAACTTTATAAAATCCATGATGCCTTGTTTTTAACTTGTTTTTAATATATGGGCATCTTAGTAAATCTGTAACTCATTGGCTTCATTACCTGTGTTCTTGTGAACACAGAATGAAACACTACCAAATGCCCATGTGATTTCTGGTTTTCTTTGGGAATTTACTATCTGTATGCTTTAATCAAGTAATAATACATAGGAACCATTCCAACATTCAGCTGACAAAAGCATAATATTAGTTGTTTGATGAGAACTCCTCTATGGGTACAAATTCCACATGGATTTTCCCAGGCTTTGTAAATTTATTAAAAAATAATATATTCTATACACAATTAGACCATGAATGCTAAAAGAGGTAGTAAAATAATTTATTGGGAATGTAAAACCATCTAAAAAAATAAAGAAATTTTCATATAATTTTAATTACCATATAATAATTTATAAGACACAGAAGGCATGTGAAACCTTTGGTATCCAGACCCAGAAAAGGTTCTTGATGGAAACGTATTCCTTGCAGACCATCCTCCGAAAGAAAGCCCCTCTTTATCTCCTTTATCATATCTATGTATTTTTTTGCTAAATTGCCAGTCACAGACCATTGTTGAATATAGAGGCTGGAAAACACTCATCTTCTTTCATATTAGTTTTCCACACCTTGTCAACATCTGCATAGCTCACCAGTGAAGCTGCTTTTCATGCAATGCACCCAGAGGTTACAGCTTACAGGTCAGGGATAGGAATTTTCACTTTGCAATCACTGGGCAGCTGAGACTACATACATTACTGAGGTGACAGGTATAGTATGCAATGATGAACCTTCTGTCAGTCAGAGAGAGGTCACATTGGTATCTGTTGCCAACATACCTCTCTCTCAGCTTTAAAAAAAAGAAAAATTAAAAAAAAAAAAAAAAAAAAAAGTCTATTTTTTTTCCTTCTTGTGGAAAATGGAAACGGAGTTGATGTTGTTCACTAATGTCAAGTGGCTGGAGATTTAGGGCCCCAGAGCTCAGGAGGTCTCCTTTAACTGTGCTGGCTGTACTCTCAGCACCAACATAAATTGCTGCCTGAACTGAGCCCCTCGGAAGCTATTCCAGAAGCAATGATGACAACCACATTAACATGTACTGTACTGGAAACTATCAACTCCAGCTTAGTGTCAGGGAAGCAAAAATAAGAGTGTGACAGTCTCCTATTTCATAGCTATTTTCTTTCATAATTAACATCACTTCACAAAACCTGTAAAATAGGGCTAGTTTAGAAATGTTCACATTAGCAAATTGAAAGGTTTTTCGTTTTGATAAAATGGCTGAATCCCACATGAAAAAGTAAGTCCTAACATGAATTAAAGATGTACTTTGCTAAAGGTTCAACTACAACTTTAGCACTATCATGAACAGATCAGAATACTAATTCTCTGATGAGTACTCATGATGAGTACTCATGTCTCATACTCATATTTGTCTTCTGTATAAAAGAAATACTATACTGTACCTGATAACAACAGATTACTAATAATGCAAAGGTTAAATGAAAAGAACATGCTATCTCTACTCAGCACTAAGTATTTTGGCCAGCTGCTGTAAAATCATGTTTCAAGGTCCCTGGAGGTTAATGTGATCACCGGTCTTCACAGTCTTTCTATGAGCCTCCAGAAGAATCTTTCTGTATTCATGCATTTTCCCAACCTACGAGGTTCATGAATGTCTTGTGTATTTGCTTTTTGTGTCAAAATGAGTTTCTTCTTTCCCTAAAAAAAAAAAAAAAAAAAAAAAAAAAAAAAAAAAAAAAAATTATCTGTAGCATAAAGCAGTGTTAGTACACATGAAATAAATTGATTTTGCCAAGGCTAAATTTTTCTAGTGGAGACTATACTTGAGATCATTCAAGTGCTCTCTTGAGTTATCTTGTTGTATCAGTATTTGCAGGACAGGACCTTGAATTTGTTTCTGCCACACAAAGTTGATATATAAGAAGACAGAATTTAATTGAAACATCTCTGAGGAGTCTTCAGTAAGTCCTATATTTTGTTATCAGGATAAACTTTTTATGAAAGAAGAATCAAAGAGTATAAGGAGTCTTTAGTAGAGGTGCTAGTAACAATGTAACCATAGTCTGTACTAAATGTGACTACTGACTATAATAAATACTTTCCCATTTTTTGCACAGGAAATTAGTTGAGTGGCAAGACTTTGCTCATTAGCAATATTTTTTATTTCACATTACATACTGGATTTTAGAAATTAATTCATAACATGGATTTTATGCAGACAAGCCATAAGTTTATGTAAAGTCTTCAGCTGCAGAAGACCTTGACCTTTCAGAGGATCAGCTTTTCCAGCGTGCTATCACCATGAAAATTAATACTCTTGCTTAAATTACTTAGTGCACCGGAACAAAAACTATGGATATCCATCTAAGGTTGTTAGCCTTTTCTGTATGTCTCCTGTCATGGTTTAACCCCATCCAGTAACTAAGCCACATTGCCACTTGTACACTCGCCCCTTCAGTGTGATGGGGGACGGTACTGGAAGAGTAAAAATGAGAAAACTTGTGGGTTCAGATAAAGACAGTTTAACAGGTAATGTAAAAGCCATGAGCTCAAGCAAAACAGAACAAGTAATTACCAGTGGCAGGCAGGTGTTCAGCCATCTCTAGGAAAGATGTTCTCCATCATTCATAACTTGGGAAGACAAATGCCACCACTCTGAATGTACTTCCCCCCCTTTCTCCTCCTTCCCCCATCTTCATAAGCTGAGTATGGGGTTGTGTGTTATGGGATATCCCTCTGGTCAGTTGAGGACAGCTGTGTCATCTCACAGCTTCTTGTGTGCCTCCAACCTACATGCTGGTAGTGTGGTGAGAGAAGCAGAAAAGGCCTTGACTCTATTTAAGCACTGCTCAATGGGAACTAAAGCACGTGCATTATCAACAGCATTTCCAGAACAAACCTGAAATATAACTCCATACTAGTTATTACAAAGAAAATTAACTTTATTCCAGCCCAAACCAGCACATACCCATCTCTCCTTCAACAAATACACAGTTGATTTACCCATTCCAGTGTTTCATCACAACAGGGATTGAACCCAAACCTTTCCTATATAAGAGACTCAGCCTCTTGTCACCTAACCTGAGGTATTAAGCTGAATAGTATCTACCTTAATAATGGAAAAGGTTTTCAAAAACAGGACTATGTAAGTCTTTGACCTGATAGACCCATATTTTTTACAAGAATGGTCTTTGGAAACTCTGAGCACCTGAGACTGGCTTTTGAGGGGCTGATATCAGTAACTTTGAACACCATGATTGTTTTATTTCTTCAGGGCTTGGTCTTTTCTGCCCCAAAAAATTTACCAGGTATATAATTTTACAGAAACAAGAAATCATTTCCCACCATTCATTCAGGGATACCCATTATGAGTGTTTGCTATGAATGTCCTGCCCCAGGCACCATTTTGGTTTGAATGTCTTTTAGCTTTCGGCAGGGAGAAGTCCTGGGAGCCAAGGTACTTGGTGCCTTCAGTGCCAGAAATTTACCCCAATAAGATAGCGAAAGTGACAATAAAGAGATCTTCCATGTGTCTTTCAGTGGTCCTTTCCTACACCTTAACATGTCAGTTTACTGTGGGAAGGTGACTTTATCATCATACACTAGGGTGATAGACAGGGGTGATAGACAAGGGTGTACACAAGGGTGTAACTGTCAATACCAGTTATGCTGATATACACCAAGAACAACTCCAGTAAAGTCACAGCAGTATAGAGAGAACAAAACAGGGAGAACAAGCCTGTAGTCTGGTCTCAGTAGGTAGAACTGTAGGAATTACTGATATTTCCAGGATAGCCAAGTCATCTGTCACATTACAATAAAAAACACACTTAGAAAATATAAAACGCTGCTTTTATTTTTTTCATTTTTGACAAAATATAAATCAAGAGGCAAAAGCTCAGTGTCCAGAGCTATCTTGCAGATTTATCCATGATTACATGTGAATAAAGTCCATCATATCCTTAGAATTTAGTTTTATTAAACTGACTGTTTCTCCCATCTCTGTATCCATTAAATCCTCACGGCTTTTCTCCACCTCAGTTTCCCCAAAAATACTGTTCATTAAAATGTAGATAATAAAATCTCTATATGTTCATTTTTGCTTATTAGCCACACTCAGTGCCTCATCATTTGCCAAATTCACATTTGTTGAGCAAGGAGGGCAGAAACAATGTGAAATCAATCTTTTTTGCTTGGCCAGATAAATATAAGACACAAGAGAAAAAGAAAAGCACAGAGAGAGTGAGATAGGGAGAAAGAAAATAAAGCAGGAAAACAGCAACACCATCCCAATGGTGATGGATAACTGAAGTGAACGTGTCAGGATGGTATTATGTAAATTACCAAAGCAGCTGAGCAGTGCACTGATGATTACAGAGGATGTGAACAATGTTGTGGTCCCCAGGTGCCACCATGCCTTGTTATTTTCTCTTCCCTCCAACTACCCTTGGGGTAGATTCTTCCTGACCTGAGTCCTTGAAAAAAATCATCCAAGAAATATGTTCCAAAAAAAAAAAAAAGGTTAGAGGATATCCATGACATTTCTCTAAAGCAGAAATTGCACCCTGTGTGTTTCCAGTTTAACATTCTAAAAAGTGCTTTTTACATACACTTCTGAAGGATTTGACTCATCAACACCTTCATTATAGAATGGGCTCAAGGTCAACATGTTTTTAAACAGAAAAAGGAAACTGAAGAGTGAGTGTAAAATTTGACATGCATTAAACTATATTTTAAAACTACTCTGCATTATTATGAATCAACTTTTCCCTCATAAGATATTCTGTGCATGTGTTTGAATTTGTGTGTCAGTGTTTGTGTCTGCATTCACTGACATGTATTGCATTTTGTTTCTGCTTTTGGGTAGTTTTGATTTAAGTAACTGTTGATGAAGATTGCAAAGTGCTAATTTTCTAATTAGTTCTCATTTGAAAACATTCCTTATTTGAGCTGAACATGGGTCCAAAACCCAAAGTCCTGTACTTGATAGATGTGCTCATCAGTTATCCAGACCCTCTGCAGGCTTCTCAGGACTCGATCTTAGAAAATAGCAGCTTAGGTTATGCAAAACAATTCTTCAGCATCTCAAGGATTTCACCCAAACACATCCCTGCAAACAATGTTAGACATTAAGTAAAGCCCCAGAGAGCATAAGAAAAATAGAAAAATATTTTTTAAAATTTTCTTAGAGTTTTTAAACTGAATTATTTTAAGCAGGGTCCTAATAAATTTGCACTCTCTTTTTACAAATGGATGAAATTATTTTATTAGCAAGGTGCTTAAAACATCATTGTACTTGATCTAGGTTGGTCTGCATTGATTACACTAAGTTCCCATTACAATAATCAAAGTTTCATGGAGTTTACAAATACCTAAACTAGCCTGTGATGTAGATCCTGCCCAAGGAGGAATGATGCAGCAGAGCAGGATTAATTGTCAGGTCAGTCTAGATGGAAGAAAAAAAGTTTTCTATTGGCATTCAGCCTTGGTAGCTCTTTGTTTTGGCACAGCATCTATTAAATCAGAACCAATCTTATGTCTGAGTTCATTTGACTCTGCAATATCAATAATAAATAAGAATCATTAGTGTTTATTCCTTCAATAGGAGTTTCTTGGAGCAGGTAACGTAATGTCTGTGCAGTAGTGCACTTTCCAGCACTGCTGTGGGCAGTCTCATGGGACTAACAGGGGAACTTCATAACTGACACTTGTACAGGTTTAAATTTGAAATTGCATTTAATTTGTATGCCATTATGTAATTGAGAACATGAGCCTTTAAGGCAAATATAGCAGGAAATGGACACCCTGATACAAAGAATTGTAATAATTTAATGGGATTCATTTCTCTGGAGACTCTTACAATGCCTTTTTTGGCAGATTGTATTTTTTCTGTTTATGTGTATATGGGGGGACATTTAGTACATTAAGGTATATGTGAGCTGGTGAAAGTCCAGAAGTATTTACTTCTGAAGCAGGAATTATTTTCAGTAGGACTAGGGCAGCATTACCAAATGCTGAGTTCCTCTTGGGTTCAGTATTGCATGCTCTTTGAAAGGTGGAATTTTGCATCAAAGTCAGAATGACTTCTTTCATATTCTTTCTTTACTACTTTTACTGGAGTCTCTGTAGCTGGCACTAAACATGGTGTCTTGTTCAAATTCATCAAAAGAGAAAAATAAATTTTGGGGGAAAAGCAAACTAACTGGACACATGGAAAAACCTTTTCATGCTAACCTTACATTTGGTTTCTTTGGTAATATACAGTGGTTTGATTTCCCAAGATATCTTAAAAGTACCAGGATGTAGGAATACATTTTTAATGGAAAAAATTGCTTGTGAAACTTCTGTCAGTTTGGATTTGGTCAGATTGCCTAGACTGCTGTCTTGCTAGACTCCTTCCACATTCCTTAACTCAGCGATGAATGGCAATATAAGCTATGACATAACAATCATATATTTCTTTTTTCTGTACCATATTTAATTCAGGAATTTTTTCATATGACTTTACAAATAGCTCTTACAGAAAGGATATGGAAACTGTGGTCTCCTTCGTGTGACTTTCTCAGTGCTGTGTTGTGAAAGATCTCCAAAACCCTTAAGAGTACAAGTCCCGCTAATTGTTAATTGGGACATTCAATGGGTTTGAGCACCCACTTCACTTAATTGCTTTTGAGCAGCCAGACAGCTTTGAGAAGTGGCAGACATTTGTGACCAGATATACTCCTATATCATGGGTCCAATTTGTCAAGAGCAAAAGCATCACTTACAAAATGCCGTTGACCCTCCATTGTTCAGCTTTTTTACAGAACCTGGGCTACCTATTGCTCAAGTTGTTTTGTTCCACTTGCTTTTTCTTTACAGAAATAAATAGGCATAGTATTTTTATTGATTAATTTTCTATTTCCTTCATTTTAAAGCATTTATTTTAATGTGATTTTTCACTGACAAAATTGTTACTTCTCATCTGAAGTGATCCCAAAGCACTTAACCAACTTAACAAGCTGAAACACACTATATTAAATACTACACACAGGGATCACTTCATCCACCACTAAAACAACCACTTATGTGGTGAAATGAGCCAACTGTTTAAGGGCTCAGTTCTGCTAGGTGTTGAGCTCTATTAGCCTGATACAATGCCCACTGAAGTCAATATAGAGACTCCTAGAGATTTCATTGGGCTCTCGATAAGGATTTATTACACTCTTCCATCAAAGCATTTAGGAACATGCTTAACTTAAGCACTTGAGCAGTTCCATTAGCATTAATAGAGCTTGAAGTTGCTTAAAGTTGAGTTTGCGAGTTTCTGAAGTAGGGCCAGGTGTCTTAGTGCTCTGTAGTGCAGATCACAACAAGTGCACTGGCACAGCATAGAGAAGCAGAAAATGAGAACTGAAGAACATCCTAATTCATCAGATGCACTGCAGAAATTAGGAAGCACAATTTAAATACCTTTACCAAGGTAAACACACGATAAAGACAACATTAAAGAAGAATCTAAGTCCACTCCTCAAAGCATTTATGTATCTACGACATGCCAGTAAGTTTGTTATTACCTCTGCTTCATTACCAGTCTTTTATTATTTTCTAGACTGTAAAATCATGAATCTTTTTCTGTTTGCAAATAATAGATTACTCTTAATGTAGTCCAGTAATTCATTACTTTTCTACCCGCATTGGTAGTTGGATTAATAATCACCTCCTACATTAATTTATTAATTTAAAAATATAGGAGACAATAGGCTCAGGAGCTACAGCAAAGTGACTGAAAAGAACTATAGAAAAGCAACTGGAGGAAAAAATTTTGGATGCTCTGCTTAATATTAGGCAGCTCCAAGGATGCTACTTCTCAGTCCCAAAGACAGTAAGGTTTTGTGATACTAGAAAAGATAGTAAGTCCAGGTCAGAACTGGGACAGTAATAACCCTTCTTCATAACCTGACTGCACCCTTCCATGTTAACATACTGTGAACTGAGCACAAGTGACAAAACCAATCCATCACTGCTCCACCAACACAAAGAAGAATAGAGAGGTTAACAGAAATTGATGACATCCCAGCTCGAATTTTACACTGATTCGGCCAGCTCTACGATTGAAACAGACAAAGATTTATAGTCCAAGCTAGGACGCTGGCTCTCCTTGATTGCCTTGATTTTTTTTTTTATGCGCTTCTGCATATTTATTTCCAAGCTCATCACGGGCTTGTAGCATTAGAATGCTGATTTGATTTTACATTCCAAGAGGAGTAGACATTATGCAGCCATTTGCATGATGTGAGAGAAATCACCATAACGGTTTGTGATATCGGCAACCAAAATGATCGCTAATGTTCACCTGCATAAGCAGGATTCTGTAATTTATTTTTTTTTTTAAATTCAGATTTTTTCCTTTTGCTTACCTCTCTGTGGAAAAAAAAAATAAAAAGAAGGAATTATTCCATATCCTGTGGATGAGAAATTGTGTTTTGTCATGCCTCCGAGGGCTACAATGGTATTGAGCTTTTATGAAATCGTTTGATATCAGGGCTGAGCATTACGAGTTCCAACACAAATTTTTTTTCCCCATGACATTATTACTGGAAGCTTTTATCAGTTCATTGTGACAAAAAATTGATTATTATCCTTGACATTTGATGGATAGCTTTCATAAAAGTACATTTTTGGGGGGCTTTTTTTGTGTGTAAGTCTGTAAAGTTTTCTTGGAAAGGTTTTATTTTCTGGAGAGAAAAAAAAATAATCGAGAAACAGTTACTTACTCTGTGGAGTATTCTTGTGTCAGTGCTATCTGAGAAAAAGTTGAACGTGAAATGACAGTCCTGTTTCCTTACACCTTCTTCCACTTAAACACTATGAAAATATACATTCACACAGCTGAGGTAATATTAGATTAGTAATATAACTATTCCATAGATTCCTAAGAAGAGGATTTTGAAGTGGTTGTGACAGAGGCATAGGTAGCCACTCTCTAGTTAAGGTTCATTCAGATCTTTCCTTTTCAGATTCTGATACCTCTTTGGAGTTTTATTTTAAACAAATGTTCAGTTGGTGTCTGACAAAAAAGAACAAAGCTGCCTTTAAATAGTTTAACTCTATTTTATCTCATTCTAGCAACAAGAAGCCATTGAACTCAACTCATTCTGAACAATGCCAGGAGCTGAAGTTAATGGTGATTCAATTACAGTCCCTCACAAATGGGAATATTTACTTCTGTGTGTGCATTAGGTTTGATGGGAGCTCTGTGCTTGCCTTGGGAGGAGAATACACTTTAAGAGAATGGGGCATAACAGATTTGTTCTGCAAGAGTGGGAAATGGCTGCTTTCCCTGGTTGCCATTCTCAATGATGAATTCCGAGGAGTCTTCCCAGGGACCCTTGCTGAAGGAAAAGGTGGGAGGGCAGCGAATTTTAGGGAAATTTGTAAAGACAGAAAGTCAGCCAGAGGCCAGACCAGCCATTCTCTATGGAACAGGGGCTTTAAAGAAGATATGATTAGTTAGAGGAACAGATTTTAGCCTTTTGAAGCAAATGCTGTTAAGTGTCAAATCAATTAAGAAAAAAAAAAAAAAGTAAGAGTTTTCTGAACTATGTGCCAGTTTTAGACATTTTGTAGTTCCTGAGATCAGGGAAGTCAGCAGTTAACAGAAAAAAAAGAGGATTTAGCCTTGCTATTAGCATTGTGTAGATTCCAAAGTAATTCTTGGTGATGGACCAGTGCAGAGGCAGTTGCAGAATGAGTATGAAAAAGAAGGCTATTACTGAGAAACCTCAGTCTATCACACAATGTGCATCATATGTCCTGTAATAAGTGATTAAACATCTGCAGGTTTAAATCCCTCCCCCAGACTTTCCACCTCTCTCCACTCCAAAGAAGTCTGTCCTGGGGGCAGGTTCTGGGGCAAGTTTACCAAATAGGGACAATAGAAATGTCAGTAGTGTTGTAGGAAAGGAAGAATTCTCCAGGGTATACTTTGCATCTGTTCCTAGAAAGAAGGCTGATGTTTACAACAACAATGAAATAGTTTTTTTCCAGTACTACTGAGAGGAAAGGAAAAAAATAAGAATTTCAAGAAAAAAAAAATAAGTAAGCTATGATGAAATATATGGTAATTTAAGAAAATGGTCAACACAATGTCAGAATGCTGAGTAAATCTTGGATGAATAGAAAAACTCTGTGGCATAAGAAAAAATCTGGTTGTTGTACCATTGCTTAAGAAGGACAAAAATTTCTGTAAACTATCAGCTGGTTAAATAGATATAGAGAAACTGAGTTAAAATGATGAGAGATGAAATCTATGAAGATTTAAAATAATGGCAGTATACACATTGTCAATCAACACAGCTTTTAAAAAAAAAAAGAATTTTCATACAAACTTGCTCATTTTTATTTCACCTATGATTTCATTGGTAAAGATTTCTGTAAGGCATTTGATATGATTTTAAAATACTACAGAATTCATTAAAAGCTTTCTAACTCTTAGTTTTTAAAAAAGGAATTCTAATGAAAAAATGACACATCTGTTTTTTCTATTGGCTTCCATCTGGCCTGATTCAAGTCACAACCTGACCACCGATGTGTAAAACAATGTAAAATTGTTCTTGTTATGATTTACACACACAGAAAAAACAATGTGGTAAATAATAAGAAAGATAGATCTGATGAACAACTTGGATATTACAGCAAATTAGACTTGAGTAAAATTTATTTTTACTTTTCCACTGACAATATTACACATCTAGGATCCAGTGCTGCAAGTCGTAATTTTTATCTGAAGGAGAAAGTGATTTTGGAAAGGAGTATCATAAGTAGTTGGAAATTTCAAGGGATCCATATGATGTAACAAAACATATGATCAGGAAACGAAGAGAGCAAATATCAGCCCTCAGATCTGTGACCATAATTAGTAAGGACTTGATGATTAACCAGAGGAATAATTTATTTATGGATCAAATGGCTTCTCTAACTCTTAATTTTTAACTCAAAACAAAAAACTTTGAAAAGATATGTTCAATTTTACCAGTAGGTCTGATGCTAGAAACAGATAGGGTCATAACTGTTCCCTCCACTTCTGAGTTTAAATTATCTCTGAGTTGTCAGGTTCATCAAAAGAAAATGAAAAATATGCAACTGCCTATGGGTTTCATAAACAAAAAAGATTGTATGAATTGAGATGGCCACATTAGGCAGTAAAGGGACTCAAAAGGTGTGTGTGTGCCATTTAGAATGCCTAAATGTCAGTTTCAGGACCAAAGGCAAATGGATGCAAAGCCTCACATGAAGTATTGTCATTTACATGCGATATTTTAAAGAAGTTTTGGATTTTTTTTCCTCTGGTGTAATGTTGGGATTTTATCTCCAGCTTTCAGAGGAGAGGAAAGAGCATATAGGGGAAAGGAAAGAGCATATTATCTTCTACTTTTCCTCGGTTAAAATTATTTTCACACTCTGAAAACAGGAAAGCTCTACAGTTGAACATAAATACTTGTCTCCATTAGTCTATGCACATGCATGTGATTTTTTTTTTAGTGACTGGAATGTTTAGACTCAGTGGGTTTGCTTCCATCCTGGCACTCCCTCCTTTCTGCTTAGTAGGACCTCAGGGAGAAAATTGGATGAGAAATTTCATGGATTGAGATTAAGGCAGTGAGATTACTTACCAGTTACTGTTTCTGGCAAAACAGACTCAACCTGAGGAAAATTAATTTCCTTTTTTTGCCAACTAAAATAAGTTTGGGTAGTAAGAAACAAAAGCCAAACATTGAAACAGCACCTTTCCTCATCCACCTCTGCCCCAGCACTGCTGCTTCAGCTGGAGCTTTGCCAGTACTATATATATACCAAATATATACCAAATATACCATAAATAATTCTAGTCTTGCAAGTGGTTTGGAATATTGAAAGGACATTTAAGTTGCACGTTGCTGTTGTTTTTATATTTTCTGTTAATTTCTAGGAATTACCCTGGCCAATTTTTTAAGAAGAGTGCCCTTTTAGACAAGCTTGAGGGGGCAGGATTCTCCTTCTATATATTAACAATGCAACCCTAATTAAAAAAAAGGCTGATTTTAGTTCTATAAAACCAAAATTTGATTGGTTTTCATTTGGTTTATTTTAGCTCTCACACTACAGTGAAAAATCCTAGTTTTATTTAATTTCTTTCTCAATGACTGCATTTACAGTTAAACTGATAAAACAAACAACCCACCCCCCAACCCCCATTTTGGTTCTAGGAACCGTTTTATCTAAGATGCTAAATCATTGCTGTATATATTCAAGTGAATACTATAAAGCATAATATTAGATTCTTGGCTTAATCTTCCTGTCAGCAATCCATTAGTTGTAACGAATCTAGTAAGAAACTAATGTACTATCCATACTAGGAATGTGTGTAGGATAGAGTATCTGCAGTAAAAAGGCTTTTCAGGAATTTAAAAATTTGTCTGCCAGCAGGAGTGATTTCATAGAAAATAAAATTATGGTAGAGAAAAGACAGGAACTTTGGGTCATTCAGATATCTTGCTTCAGAAAATTAAGAGGATTTGTTTTGATTTTCATATTTGAGTCTCTGTTATCTTAGAGCACTTGTCATTCTGTTATGATTATAATGTGATAAATTATTTCTAATTGAAAATTCAATTTCAATGAAAAAAAAAAGAAATGTTTAAAATAATGTAAAAACAGTAACTTCAAAACTGTCAGAAATTTTTCTTACATACACAAGAAAAATACTAGAAATATCAATCCCATTTCAAAAAGCATTTGTGTTTTGATACCAATATTTTCCAGTGAGCTATAAAGCTACCAACTAAATGTCTCTAGTCTTACTCTCACAAATTTGTGCAATTCAAAAGCAGGCACAAGTAGGAAGATACCAAAAGCCTGAAACACTTGTAGTACTTCTAGTGAGAGGAATAATGAATATATCCTCATGAATAAAACTAAAACAAGTTTAAATTGTGAAATTGGAGGCCATCCTGGGAGAAATAATATTAAACTGAAAATAAATAGTTCTCCACTGTTGTAAGTGAATTATATACATTAGTCCAAAGAGATTTTGTGGAGGTGTTTTAACCATAATCCACTTCTTTTGTGCTTGCATGCCAAAATTTTATGTATCATATGTACAAAGATATAAAAGACTATTTCTGAGGTATAAATATTCATATACAAAATCAAGTACAGTAAGATTGAATCATCTCCGTATATTCTGTAAAAGAAAAACAAAAAGATGACAGGAAGCATCAAATTAACTTATTTTACTAGCTTTTCCTTCAAACACATTTTTTAAAGTGCAAAACAATGTAATTTGTTGTGGCATGCTACTCCCTGTGTTGCTATTAAGCTTTTCCAGGTGATTCTCTCTTGGGAATCCATTCTGAACAGAGGCCTAATTCAAGACTGGATCACAACATCTGCACTAGATAGAATTTGTCATCTTCTGTCTTCAAGCTCATTGGCTGTTGCTTAGCAACTGGTCAATCTCACAGAGTATTTGCCATGACAAATTAGTAGCTTTGTTACCATGGCAACCAGCTTTGTTACTTAATTAAATTGATTTGAATCAGAATTGGCTTTTGGGGGGGGTGGGGTAGGGAAGTGTGTTGTGTGCAGTAGTAAACACAAGCTTGCAGCTAACCATTCATGTTTTGATGTAGTAGTCCCTAAAATCAACATCATCAGGTGAAACTCACAATCAAGTCCTGAAATCACTGTGGACAGATTGTATCAAGATTTTAATTTCCTCTTCCAGATTTTAAAACACTATGGATATATTTAGCAGTGGTCAAAAAAGAAGAAAAATAAAATGAAGGAAAATAATAGCAAAAAAGGCATCTCTCATGAAAAAACAAACAAACAAACAAACAAAAAACCCAAAAACAAAACGAAAACCCACAACAAAACCAGCTCAAAATCCAGACAACTCCAATTTGCTGGACTAGGGAATTGACTGCTTTTTAGCAACTGATTGTGGAGCCATGTTTCTGTGTCACTGGAAATTGCACTGCTACAGATATCAAAAAGGAAGAGAAATCAGATTATGTGGCGTAAAGATCTAGGAATGGAATTTCTTGACATTCTTTCTATTTGCACTCCAGTGGCATTTTGACCATTATCTTGGGAGTTTCAGTGTTTGCCATGATATATGGCTCTGCCTACTTAAGGGTACTGAGGGAAATCCTTTCTTTTGATACTTAGGGCCCAGGCATCACAAGATTAAAATAAGGTGAGCTAGAAATTCAGATTTCACACTACTGGTAACTTTCTTTTAACAGAAACACCTACACACTTTTTAGTTATATTTGCTACCCCCCTTATCCTCTTTGAAGACTGACGGAGGCATAAGTGTAACATATTTGTGTCTTACATGTACTTAATGAATGAAACCTACTCATCGAGTACAGCTGTTGCAGACTTCAGATATGCAGTCTCACAGTTTTTCAGTTTATCTCTGTCTTATCACCAATAATGTATGGGTGGCTGCTCTTGCTGTCCTTCCTGATCTTCTTGCAAATTTAACTGCACAACTCAAGTTGCATTTTCTTTATAAAACATTAAATGGGTTGCTTGAAATTATTTGAGATTTCTTATTATGTGTGCCTGATTTAAAGCTCAACTGTGCTGCTTTGCATGGATATTCCAAAGCTTAAGCCTATGTAAACAATAAATGGGAAACATCAACCAAGTAGTGACTCACACGGGAAACTGTGAAATGTTAACAAATTCTAAATTGCAAGGTGCTGTGTGGCCTTGCTACATTGCTTATGTGCTATCTGTAACTCACACTGCTATCATTAGGATATGCAGACAGCCTACTGAATCTCTCTGAATTAGGTTTTTATTTCTTCAGGCTTTATTAGCAGAATCTCACTTTTTTAATGCACTTTCTCTGAAAGTTTGTCTTTGTTCAGAAGTTTCTAGAAAAATAAAACATTTGAAAGACTGAAAAAACATTTATGTATGCACCACTAACAAAACCAGCTAAGACTATTTTCATACCTCAGAATGAATTCATACAAAGTATTTTTCTCTTTAAATCATTTTCACAGAACTTAGTAATTGTGGAACCTGATTTACAGCAATGCACAGAAAAGTTCCAAATACTTTGATGTCTTCTCCTGGTAAATATTATGTATTATATGTATTACCCTGATACAGGGATTTCATCTTGAAAAATCCAGTAGAAATGTCATATTGTCCTTCTCATTGTAAGAGCAGAATTAATAATAAGAACTGACATCTTTATTATACAGAAAGGGAAACTGTACTGGAAAAATTAAGTCATTGTCAGAAGTTCAGAACATGTCAATGTTAGGTTTCAAATTTGACCAGCCAGAATTAATATATAAGAAAGTATTTCTAAAAGCTGATTTTCAAGTTTGGCTTTTTGGTTTTTTTTTTGGTTTGTTTTTTTTTTTGTTTTGTTTTGTTTTGTTTTGTTTTGGGGGGGGCTATAACTGGAGGAAAAGAAGATACTATTAGGAGAAAAAGAAATTCTGTTGAGTGCTTGGTTTTCAATATATTTATTTTTTTATTTTTCAAAGCCTGACACTTGAAACAATACGTTGTCAGAAATAAGGTAATAGAAGTCTAAAAAATTAAAGTGGAGATAAAGTGTTGAGAAAAATAGAAAATACAGAAAAAATAATCAAGGGATACTGTTCCACAAGTTGGAGAGGCAGCTGGCACAACCTGAAAAGCCATGCAGAAGAAGTTAGAAACATTTTTCTGACAGTCAGAAATTATTTTTTTTATCAGTGAAGTCACGTAAAATACTCAGAAAAAGTGCTTTAACTTGACTTGGCCATGGCTAATGGATGTCACAGTTCTATAATTTTCTACTCTTTGTTGAAAAGTGTCAGGGCTAAGTTAAAGAGGGAATTTATAAATATGACATACTGTTTTCAGTTGTTTGCTATCACTTATTATCCTTCTCAGTCCCTCAAAATGAACAAAAGGATAGGAATATATTTTTCTCTTCTCTCATGTTATTACATTGAAGATAAATGCTTCAAGATCCTTGGATAATGATTAACTTCCTACTCCAAGAAAGAAACTTTTCTCTTTTGGAAATGGTCAAATATTCTTCTGTATCTGACTATGCTCTTCTGATTCACTGTAGGAAATTATGGGTTACTGGTATTTTCCCTACCCACACCTTGAGATTAAAGGTACAATTGAGCAATTGAAAGCATGTCCCTTCTCTCCTCCATGAGCAGTGATAGATCTGAAACACACAAATATAAGCAGATGCAGCAGGACTAATTCTGATCGGTCTTAATGCCAGATAACTCTGGTATTATTTCAGGGAACTGGCACCATAAAGTGTCAAGATTCTTATCAGGAACAGAAACTCCTGTTGTACTAGGAACTGTACAAACACAGAGTAAAATGTCGTACAAAGTTATAAGGCAAAGATAAGGATATAAGTCATGTAAGTTAGGGAAAAACAATAAAACAATGAGACATTATAGTATTCAATGTCCTATGCTTCCTTCATTGCACGTCACAGGATTAATTTTAATAGTTGCAGTCCCAAAGATTGGTAAATGTCATTAAAGGGAAATTAGAGATAATAAATATGTAGGAATAAGTTTGCAAGTAGGAGCATCACAACCTAAGTTATAGACTATAAAAATGCACATTTTAACAAATTTTAGAATCTCAGTTGTAAAAGTTGGGACAGGATATCATGAAGTCTTGTAATAGTTTTAACTGGGGATCATAGAATCATAGAATATTAGGGGTTGGAAGGGACCTCTAGAGACCAACTAGTCCAGCTCCCATGCCAGAGCAAGTCACCAAGGGCAGACCACACAGGAATGCATCCAGGTGGATTTTGAAAGTCTCCAGAGGAGACCCCACAATATCTCTGGACAGCCTGTTTCAGTGCTCCATCACCCTCACAGTAAAGAGGTTTCTCCTCGTGTTGAGGTGGAACTTCCTATGCTCTGTCTTATACCCATCATTCCTTGTTGGGAACCAGTGAAGAGACTGATGCCCTCCTCCTGACACCCACCCCTCAGGTATTTATACACACTAGTAAGATTCCCTCTCAGCCTTCTTTTCTCAAGGCTAAACAGAACTAGTTCTCTCAGTCTTTCTTTATAGGAGAGATGTTCTAGTCCCTTCAGCATCCTAATGGTTCGCCACTGGATGCGTCCAGTAGATCCCTGTCTCTCTTGAACTGGCGGAGACTGGACTTGAGACTTGAACTGGATTCAATAGTCCAGGTGTGGACTCACCAAGGCAGACTAGAGGGGGAGGAAACCTCCCTAGTCATGCTGGACAGACTTTTCTTAATGAATGCCAGGATTTCATTGACAGACTTTACTTAATGAACCCCAGGATACTATTGGCTCTCTTGGCCACAAGGGCACATGGCTGTCCCATGAAGAATTTACTGTCCACTCCAAGCATCTATAAGAAAGGTTGTGTCTCAGATAAAGCCTGTATTTGGATGTAGGCACTAAGGGTCTGTCAGAGATAAGCCAGGTTGGAAGGCTGAGTGACATGCAAACTGATGATGAATTTGATCAAAAAGGAAAAAGAATAGAGAATTACTTTCCTTTAGGTCTATGAAGACATGTAAACCCATGGGGATAGTTGCATCAGTCTAAGTGAATGAGGTAACCAAGACCCCTGATTTAGAAGAAAAGAAGAATATCAAAGACCAAAAGAAGTGGTACCACCATAAAAAGTGGAAAGTTTGAGTGTGAATCATTTGACTAGAGGAGAGATGAAGGGGAGATTTAGAGGAAAAAAAAAAAAAAAAAGATATATGGTTATGGAGCCCAGGGAAAACAAGACTTCAAGTGTGGGACCAATTATGCTGATGAGATGAGCATAACTTTTAATTCTGAACTTTGACTAAGAATCCTTCAAATCTTTGGTAACTTTTTTTTAAGCTGAAAGATTTTCTAGTTAAGTAGAGGAATACTGGAGATATGCTGTGGTAGCTTCTTTTAAAATATGAGAAGAAAAAAATTAACACCTAGAGAATTACTGGAAAAGTAATGGACATTCTAAGATAAGAAAATCAAAGTCATGTTTTGATACTAGGAGAAATGCCTGGGAGAAAAGTGACAGGAAATGGTGGAGAAGATGCCAAAGAAGATGAGGAAATTCACTGGGAAAATAAAATCAATAAAAACTCCTGTGAGTAGGAAATAAAAATCAATATGGGAAAAATCATATAGTTATTTAAAAATTAAATTGGAATTAAACAGCAATACTACTTACTAATAAGGAATCTTAGGAGGCATTTTTAATTTCTTTTCAGTTTTCTGATTGTACATGGAAAATGATGCCAGCTTCTTAAGTATCTCAGTGTCTAGGGAGAGCTTGCTTGAAAATTCTATTGTCATAAGTCAGATCATAACTGGCCAGGTATTTCTTTAAACAAGTTTAATGAAGAATATGTAACTGTGTAAGAGGAAGTTCAGCCTAGCACAGGTGTTAAGTCTTGACTGTCAAACTAGCAAAAGCCTAGAAAAGTGACTATCCTTCTTGTAAAACTTCACCAAATAAGGATTTTATTTAATTCTACTGTTCCTCCTACTATTCTCTAACATTTAAAGAAAATTTTCCAATATCAAAATGACATGTTGCTAGGTTACAAATTCCATTTCCTACTTCCAATTCTTACTGGTAAAACAACCTCACAGTGATACACACAGACACATATATATGTAAATACATATGCGTGCATAAATACACACAAAACACTATAAAGATACCTTGCAAGATCTAAAAATAGATATCATATTTACTACTGAAGTAAATATAATCAAGGAGATCTATCATCTGATATTTATTTATTAATTGTAGATTTTTCTCCATCATGCACTACAAAGGTATAGGTTAATGAACCCTAAAATCTTATGACTTCTCATTCATTAGGAAGCACTTAATAAACATTATATTGCATCAAGACAATACATCTGAGAAGCATACTTTCTTAATAGAGCAAAACAAAGGATGAAGTTAAGGTTGAGTGCATGACATTGAAAGGAAATAATGTTGAGTGATAGTTTATATTGCAGTTAGGAGAGGATGCATGTTTTGATAAACAGAATCACAAGGCTGAAAATGACCTGGAGTGGTCAGCTAGTCTGTCCCTCTGCCCTAAGGCAAGCCCAACTAAGCTTATGTCATTCCTGACAGCTGCTTGTATAATCTGCTCTTAAAGACCTCTAATGGTGGAGATATCACAACTACCAGACTATTTTCCTAGTGCCTCTTTAGACTTTGTGTTAGAAGACATTTTGCAATGGCTACCTGTTCTTTGCCCCAGTTAGGCCTTATTGAGTTTTAGACTTGTCAGAGGGGGATCTAGTAATTGTCAGGTGTTTTTAAATTTTTCTTGTACAGGAATTTTTTCATATTTATAAATTTAATATTGAACATTAATTTTATATCAGGGTGGGACAGAAAAGATCTATTTAAACATTTTGTGTCTTCACAGTTATTTTAAGATCTTATTTGAAGGTGGGAGAATGAAGGACAATAGACTGATTTGCAGCACAATTTTTTTCCTTTGCGTTCATTGAAATAAGCAGCTGTTGAGTTAGTGAAATGTAGTTAGTGCACATTCAGAAGGGAAATAATGAAAAGAATAGTCTTTTGTATGATATGTAACATTTCAAATCATCAGGGAGAAGACCTTGGTTTATATTGAGATCTGTATCCATGTGTCCAGCTGATACAGATCACTGCCCACTGGCAACCACAGAGAGCAGAGAGCAAAGAGCACCCTGAGGAAGTGTCACACTTCACTGTTGCGGTCAGCCAAAAGTCTGGTGGTGGTGACCTCACACTTGACTTTTTAGGTTACTGTGGCTGTAATTAACATCACAGAGCCTTCCAGGTAACCCATTTCTTCTGAGATTTGTCTTGGAAAACACTGATTTATAAAATGCAACAACTTTGTAAAATAGCTACTCTAAATATGGAGGCACTAAAAGAGCTCAGACACATTTTATTTTCTTATTTTTTTTTTTGTCCAGTGTCCAGTGCTAACCTAAGTCTTCACTTGATTGTTGACACTTCATTGATGATAACAAAAAACAGGTCAAGGAGCTTCAGAAGTCACTTAACAAATTACACAACATACAGCTGCACCAGAGAAAGAAATTACTGAAAACTTAAAAAAATGACAATATTTCTAGCAAACCTTTCTTTCTCCCACTAGGATAAGAAAAATAAAATCATTCTCCAAAGGAAAAGATTTTTTTTCCCAATGCTCTCTAATTAAAATATTGGGAGGAAGTTCTTATTGTACTCATTCTCTTTTGAAGCTACTGACTTGACCCTGGCCAAAGATTTTCAGTTAACTTTCTGTAAAATCCTTGAGTATTTCTTTCTTTTGTTCCTTTATAATTTCAGCCATGCCTTGATGCAACAGTCTATCTACTCCATGCACTTCTGGGTTTGCACCATTTATCAAGGAGGCTGCAAAATCTGATTTTTCTCAACTGATGACTTAATGAAAGATAGGGTACAGTTTCAATCTGATGATCTTTTATTTATAAAGAATCAGACTGTAGCATCCCTGCTTAAGTTGAAGAAGATGAGAAAGGAGCAAGCTAAGAAAACTAGAATGTGTCTGGGGAATGGGATACTTTAGCTAGTGCCCCTAATGTTCATTCTCTAAACAACCTGGAGGGTGACTAAACTTAGAGCACTGAGGGTAGTTTTCTTACAGCCCAAAGGACCCACAAACCAGCCTGATTTTTTTCATCTGAACAATCTACATTACAAAAATCTAATCTAGTATAGCCAACAAGAATTACTGTAATCTTTAGAATGTGTTTTAAATAGTGAGTTACCATCTTTTAAAAGAAATATAATTTGTAGCAGACAGTCACTGGTTTAGTTTTGTTTTCCCTATCTACCATGAGGATCCCATTTTCCTTTTAGTATGCTGACAACACAACTTCGTTGAGGCTGGTTGGTTCCATTTGCATTGGACATCTCTTCTGCATATAGATTGATGAGTTTAATCAGCGAATCAGGAGAAAGACTTGGATATCAATCAGTGTCAGTTTTCTTTCTTTCTAATTTCTGATTTGCCACTTCAAGTTATCACTGCAATAAAACGCCTCCAATTTAAGATAAAACCTTGGACATAATACAAAGTTAGTGTAAAATTGTCAATGGGCTCAGGAGCTCTACTGCACTAGATCACTGATATTTTAAAATAGAGTCACCATATTTAACAGGCAGGACTAATGATGAATACATTGTTTAGAGTTCAGTAAAGAAAACACAATTTAGTAGTGTACTGATTAAACCATATCATATGGTCTATTTTCTTACTAGTTAAAAAAAAAAGGGTTCCTATGCATTTTCTTAATGTCCTAAAGAACTGAAGAATAGCTTGTTCCCCAAAAACCTTTTTTTTCTATACTTAGAAGTAATATATTTAGTACAGTTTCAAATTGCCAGTGTACCTAGAACATCTCAAATTACAGTTGAGTTCCTATTTTCACAGAAAACTCAGGGGTTTTTTGTTGTATTTTATGGACATGAGGGACAAGTAAGACATAGTGAGACTGAAGCCTGGGCCCACAAGATCTGCATGCTCACATAATGCTTTTGGAAGCTAATTCTTATGAAGTTAAATAGGAATGAAGTTCCAAAATTCCTCTAAATCTATAGATCCAACTGACTTGCTCAAGATCCTATGAAAACAAGAAATCAAACTAGACTCCCAGGCTAATTCCAAGCATGGCACTGTTCTTCCTCTGATAGAAAATACCATCTAATTCAGAGACATTTGCCAATAACAATATGCTTTCCAGCATATGGAGAAAATGGAGCTAATATTTCCTTATTGCTAGGCCACCTTTATTGTCACACTCTGGTTTAAGGAGAAATGTAGCAACTACACCTCCCACAAGCACAGGTTAGAGATAGAGGAATAAGAGAACTGGGAGATAGATCACTCCTCCTCATACCCTAGCATGGTCATATAGTTTTAGTCCCCAATGTGGACCTAATTAAGAAATTAGACTAGGATCCTCTTTTTTTTTTTTTTTTAACAGTGCTGCAGACTGGAAAACAGTGTAGTTAGACTAATTATGCCTATACCTCATAACAACAACAAAAAAATCAGCTCAAAAGCCACCCACCCAAGAAGATAAAATGTCTCATATAATTACACCTCTTATGTTTCTTCTTTTATGAATGCTGCTACATGTTAATGGAGATTATTCTTTAGTTTCCATGCTAGAAGTCTCAGTTTGAAGAAGTCCTGAGATTCCTCCCTCAGCACTGAATGTTTCTGATTTAGTTATTTACATTATAAGTGGCAATCACACACATATTTGGAACATCAAGTTTATTTTATTTTTTTACTCTATGGCCTGTGTTGACAGAAATATCTGAGGAAATATCCATTTGATTTTAATTTATATGCAGGCAATCACAGACTAGAATAGAATCACAGAACACTATGGTCAGATATGTTTAAAATGGAAAACAATTGTCTCACATGAGAATTCTTACTGCAGTGTGCAAAGTGGCACAGTCTGAACATGCAGCATCTTTTTGTCTGACACTTTGTACAAGAATTTTTCAATTTTTGCATTGTTTTTTTAATTCTGCCTGGTACATCAATTGACAATAAAGGCAATGATTATGAAAGAATGATGTCCATGAAATGCTGTACCAGCACAAAATTAAATATATTACCTTATACAGTTCTTATATATATGTATATATATTTCTATATAGACATACAAATGGGGACAGGTAGATTCATGCTTATGTATTCATATGTGCATATAAATACGAACATATGTATATATATGCATATATATGTGAGTATATACAAAGGGTGTAGTAGCATTACATTAGCATGTATTTCAATACATACATTTCATAGAGAGAGTAGGAGAAGATCTAACCGGGCCTTATTTGTGAGTTATATGATCATCCTGGTCTAGAAAAAAGTTATAAGATTACATAAACCAAACAAAAAATAAGAATAAATGCAATCTTTCTCAAATGACAGAAATTAAGCTATTTACTCAGTGGTAATGTTGGCGGAGGAATTCCCACTCCTCCTCATGCCAGGTAGCAAGGTTTTTATGTTGCAATGCATGGTATATACAGAAGGCCTGCAGATGAGATTCAGAGCTTCACATCCTCCCAGAGGAGGTTTGAAAGCATGCTGAGGTGTAGGTCCATAGGACCAGTGCTGTCTAGACAGGAAGATTTCCAAAAGTATCTTGGTATTCCATGTGGGTTTCTTTACCACCACTGTAGGCACAGTGGAGCAAAATTAGAAGTTGTGAATGCAAAGTAATTTGACAGTGATTTTGAAATACATTTAATGTGGCGATACCTCACCACCTAATAGAGCAATAGTTCTTCAGATGACTAAATTCTACCTCCCAGCAGCCATCAAGATTGCTTAATGCCTTTCAAGCCACCAAATGATATTATATCTCTTATATACTCAGGCTGTGCTTTGCTATCTTCTCCTCCTCCTTTTCACTTAGATGCAAAGACAGATAGATGCTTAGGGCTCACTTCTATAGGCACTGTGCAATCACAAAGGCACTTAGTGTCATTTGAGGTGCCCCAGGACATTTCTGTCCCACCTCTGCTGCCACTTCAGAAAGACACAGGTCTCTCGCAGGTGCAGCATTGTATCTGACAGCCGTATGTGGATGCCTCAGGGTGTGTCAGGCAATACTTGATGCCAATACATAGAAAACCAAATCAAACCCTCCCAGAGACAGGCTGCAATAGCAAGCTCTGCCACCCCATTCAGGTACATCAGGCAACCAAATCTAAACCAAATCTAGAAAGGAGGGTCAGGAGTGGCTGGCTCCTGCAGAACCTGTGCTGCCCAGGCATTTCTCACTGTGCACAGGGGTGGTGGGTGGGTAGCAGAGCCAGGTTGCCGTCGGGGTGTTGAGACATCAGTCTGGGATGCGAGCCTCGTATGGTAGTAGTCTTTTCTGAATGTTTTTGCTCACCATCCACTGCTCACAGGAAAGATTTTCCTTTTTTGCCTTATAGCCTGCTGTGGAGACACTCATCACCCAGGCTATTCAAACTGGCTCAGGGGTCCTCTTTAAAAGCAATCACCTGCATAACATATGGAGCTTACTGCACTACTTCCAATATCTAACTTTCAGAAGGAAAGAGGCAGAGATTTTAGAGGAGGTTATTCTCTTATTTTAAGGCAAACTCATACTGAGCAGGAAGGATCCAAACTTCTTGGCTTGTATGGTCTTATTTACAACTAGCTGTAATAATTGACAAGAGACAGTTGTCCTGGAACTGACTGTGCAGGAACACCTGATCATGCCAACACAGAAGCTGAAGAAACCTCTAGGGATCCATGTACAGTTTTCACACCTCCCCGATTAGTGACTAGAGCCAAGCCCTTTTGCTTGTGATAGATTAATCAAGACTTCTCTCAGACTCTAATTGGATGAAAATCGGGTTCTCAAGGTATGCTGAATGTGGAAAAAAAAAATCTCTTCCCTCATATTTTTTGTGATTCATTTACTTTGTTACAGTTTCTCCTCCTTTAAATGAGCTGCATATTTTCACCCAGCATTACTAACTTCCATCAGTTTTCCACTGAAGACACAACCTTTTCTTCTGATTTTAACAGCACAGCTTGCAAAGTGATAGCTAGGAATCAGATTGTGTCAGCACTCCCATTACAACCCCCCATTTTCACAGAATCATTTTTAGTCTGGACACAGAAATATGCTCGGGACTTAATAATGCTATCCAGGTCTTTAGAGTTAATTTCCTTTTCCTTCACCAAGCTGAAAAATAAAATATTTGACCATTTTTAAACTCCAGGAATATCAACAAACTAGAACAGGGGAAAATGTAACAGATTTTACAAAGCCAAGGTTGTATCAATGTCTGTCTGGCCAAACCCTTTTCTGCCTCCATATTTGCTAATATTATTAATAATAATACTATAATAATAATAATAATAATAATAATAATAATAACAACAACCTAATCCTCTCTCATACTGACCATGAATCTAGCCAAGAAAGCTGCAGAATGTTCCCTGTGAATGAATGTATAAGGAACCTCTGATATTAATTTGCTTCACAGAAGAATTTAAACTCTTGAATGTTTATCCAAACTTTCTGGGGATCTCAATTAAACTTTTCCTTCTAGTTTGCAAATGTCAGCTAAAGATGAAAGCTGAAGATAAGAATCCTTAAACTTTGTTCAGTGATTTAAATATAATTTTGGAAGGGACTTTTGGTTTTTGTTTTAGGGTTTTTTCCCCATTAACTGTTGAGGATTTTGGTATGACTTGATATTATTACCTAAAATTACCTAAAATTACCAGAAATTAAAAGAAAAAAAAGCTGAAATGGTTAACTCCCCTCATTACCTGAGTTATTACAAATATCAGCAGTCTTAACTCAAGAGGAAAAAAGATTAAGGTAATTAAAGGTATTTTTACTGATGCAGAATGAGTAGAAACTACCCTGTACAAGTTTATTGAATGAAGTCTGATTTCACAGCAGTGCAAAATAAATTCTACCCACTTTCACATTCTATTACAGCTGAGCAAACACTATGAAGAAAAAGTCCCTCTAATTGTATGTGTTACTTATTTTGTTGTAATTTATTCTAGGAAAACATAAGCATGTATACTGTGATGCCTCTGACTATTGAAGAATCTATCTCTGCTGCACTATTCTAGGTCATATATCAAACTCTAGGAATTTTCTCTGTCCAATGAACTAACATTTCATGTGGAAGCCCCTTGTACCAACTCCTGACTCCCTCACATATGAAGACTTCACACCATACTCACACTGTCTCTCTCACCTAGAGTTCCACCTAGGTCAATCCCATCCTTTAATTCAACTTCTGTTCTCTCTCCTACAGCACTTTAAATGTAAACATCATGTCCTTGTCTTTAAGGCTTCACCTAACAATGCTCCTCTCTTTTTTCTGAACAGTCTTTTTAGATTATTTTTGTGCCAATGCTTTAACTATACATATTTTGTGCATTTGCAAAAGAAGATCATCAAGTGCCTTTTTTACAACTTTGAACTTGTGTTTGGTTACTTAACTTCGAATTGATTCTTGTTAGAATTTCTTAGCTACCAGGCAGACGGCAGTGATCAGTTGACTCCTGATTTGCTTCCATAATTTCACATAAGTCTTCCCATAAACTGGATGTGAAAGAACCCTGGTGTGCTGTTACAAATGTGGCACTAGGAAGATGAAATTCTTCATCCTATTTTTCTGTGCCTCTCATACATTTCACCAATAAATGAAATTATTTTCTTGACTCACTCTGTAGCATTATTTCCATCATGTGTATTCAAATCCACATAAGAAGCCACTTCTATTTTGATGCTTGCAAGTACAAGCTGATAATTTCTTGTGGGGAGATCATCCTACAAGAAAATAGATTAATGAACCAATTTTGTTATTAAAACTTGTAATTTACCAAGTGCAGTAATTATTCTGACCACTATGGTTGTATGTTGCACTCATCCGGACCTCTTTAATAGTTTAAACTGTTGTTTCTATAAGACAAGGATCTTTCTTTTGGATGTGCTATGAATATATCCAGAAGGCTGTAAGCCATAGTTTTCAAAACCTTAATTATCATAGCTCATTTTGTTATTAAAAGGAAAATTGTCCTAACCTAAGTTCTTATTTTCCACAATGCAATAGTTTTTCACCTGGACATCAAATAAGTCTCTTTATATCTTTATTGCCTTTATATCTAGTATTTGTCACTTTAGTGATCTCTTTTAAAACAACCAATAAAAATGTATTTATATTTTCCAATTTTTAATTTTTCAGTTAAGTTTAACTTTGAAATATCTAAATATAATGTAGTTTCATAGAATCCTAGAGTTTTTTGTTTCTGGCCTCCTGCAATGCCATAATTCACCTTACTCTGCTGTTGCATTTGCATATTATCATCTTTGACTTAGAATTATCTAAAGGCATAATTTGACTTCACGCTCCCACACTCCCAGATGTAGTCTTCAGGGTCTTTTCCATAGGTTATCTTCATATTACATTCTTTTGGTTCTGAAGTAGACCTTTTAGTCAATTTTTACTCCATCTTCCTTAGCAGCTTGGCACATCTCTAGCATCATTCCTCCAAAGGTCTAAAAGTGCATTATAGCATAATAAGTGCATTATAAAATAAAGGTGTGATTTTCAAGGGCATGAAGTGTAGTTGTGATGACTGCTTCACCTGGTTTTCAGTGAGACCTGACCATTTATCTTTCACTTTTATATCTCCTAATATTTCTCTTTAACACACCTCACAAGGATGTGAAGAGGCTAAGTGTTGTTACTGACATTTTACAAAAGGGGACACAGAGGCACAATTGCAAATAATGTCGTAGATGAGGTTCACAGCTGCACTTTCCTGAAAGGTCACCTAAGAGAGTCAAGTCCTGGGCTGCTACCTTAATTAAAAGAGTACCCTTCCAGACAAACCTTCCCATTTTTTAACCTTTCCTTCTGTTATCTCAATTTAGATGATATCCATGACCTGAAAAGAAAGGACTGTTCTTTAAAACTGTTCCATCTTCTTCAAGTCCATTCTAGGCTCTTAGATCTATTTTAAAAGCAAACTCCATGGAATGTACCCCCAGAGCCTGGAGCAATGTTTTTTTTTCAGTTGTTCTGGTCTATTGAGTTCATATGTATTCAGCGCTTCAGGCATTTTAGGTAGCCAGTTGATTAAATATATATTTAGAATTTTTTAATATGCATATTAATTACCCAATAGACTAGAATGACTCTTTAGGAGCAATTTCTGCCTATTATGTAAAAACATTATAAAAGTCTTTATGAAAAATAGTGACTGTACATGCTTAAATGCTTCTCTTCTGACTATGCTGGCCCCCTTCCCCTGTTCCCTAACATACCAAAACAAGTTGTATCATATCCTGGATTAATCATTTGATAAATTTCCATTATTGTAATACATGGATGCAAAATCTCATCTTAAATTGGAATTTTTTTCCCCTGCGCCACAAACTCTCAAATCTCCCTAGGGGAAGATTGTTACAGGATCAGGACTCTTACAAAATAGTAGAAAGTAAATCCCATTATCTAGTGATTTTTTTTTTTTAACAAAAGTAACTGATGGAATTGTTGGGAAGATGTTGAGTGCATTTTCCACTGTGTATTTGGTTTTGGCTATATTCTGTGTGCCCACATTCAGGAGTGAGGTTGAGAGGGAACGGGGAATAACTGGACCAGAGGTCCTGATAACAGCATAGGTATATTCAGACAAGAGCAGATCCAGGCAGAGTGTGTGTGTGTGTGTGTGTGTATGACCTGGCAAGGAGATTAAAAGCAACTTTGTGCTGTCTTTTTACCTCAGCCTTCTCACTCCTTCCTAGAATCTCTGGGCTCCATGGTGCGTGTTTCCACGTCACCTGCCATATGTATGACTATGTGTAGCCCTCCCTCTTGAACTCCAAGAACACTTTTCTGTTGCATGCTTTCTGGCTATACCTCCCAAATGCTGAAATCTTTTTTCACACTCCTGATAGCCCTGTCGGTATGTGTTTGAAGATACATACTGGTGCTTTGGAGGCAGTGTTTTGCAAATTGAGAACCATGAGAAGTGGAAAGAAGGTTGTTTGCAGAAAAGTAACAGAAGATTGCCTAGATCCTTGCATTCACATTTCTGTTCTTCAGTGGAATGACTGAAGACTGAAGAATGAGCAGGATCCTCTCATCTGGCTCTGCCTCTGCCCACTTAAAAGACCACCATATGTGCACCATAAAGCAACATGGATGATACAGGACTTCACCCATTTCCTGTTAGGTTAGAGGAGGAAAATGCCAGTACTTTATTATTTTTTTAATATTTTATTTTTTGGATCCACTTCCTAATCTCTGTTTCTCCAAATACATTTCTGAATATGAAAGGGAATTGCTTAGACGAGATGTGAATAACACTGAGCCACATACATCTATAAAATGATGTGCTGATCAGCACCTCACAGAAATATACTGAAGTATGCTGGGTTTTAGTCTCAAATCAGGCTCCTGACATTCAGGAGTTAAGTCCTGCCTGCTGGTTTACACAAGTTTACAGCAATCCTTCAAGTGACTGATCTGTTGGAAAAGCTTCAAAATGAATCCTGTGTTGTTTTAAAGACCCCCTGTCTCTTTCCTGAGGGCAATGGGCAGAACAGCACACCATTTCCTAATACTGGCTGTAAAAGCTACACCCCTGCAAGTCAAGTATCAAGGAAGATAAATGCTCTGTTAACCTGCTCTGCTATTATTAAAGGAACACAACTGAAGTGTGCACTGATGGACCATGAAATCTGAGGAGAGCCACAAGCCACTCAAGGTGAGAAATATGTACTGGGAGGTCACAGAGTACCTTTGATGTTTCTGTGAAATTATCACACCATAGACTGATAGACTAAAATATTAGATTTTGACCTTTTAAGTCAATCATATCACTTTTTATCATGAAGATCTTTCATTTGCAACCTGGTCACATATCAGAAAATTTAACATCCTTTTCGTGGTAAAGAACAGGTGCAAGCAAACCCTCTGAGAAAGGTTGAGCTATGAAAACCATTCGTAATCTTGTCCTCTTGTGACACTATCTCACTTCAAATGTGGTATATATGTGTTAAGGCACAAATAATACCACTTGTACATCTGCCTGAAGAACTGGGTTTTTCACAGTCATGTTCATGTTTGAAATGCAAACTGAAGCCCACAATCAAAAAGGCCAAGTCCTAAATAAACAATTGTCAAGATGAACTCTCAAGTAAGCATGAAATCCAGTAAACCACTAATCTGAGTGAGGAATAAGAGGCTGCAAAGCACCTTACTTTTTATTTTCCTGGACTCTAGTTAAACTCACTTGTTGGAAAATACTGGAGATTCTGTTCAACACTTCACCTTTTCTTTGACTAAGGAAATGTTAAGCATCTCCTATGTCTTTCGTAATAAGTAAAAAGTTACTTCGGCATGAAATTCAGACCTGTAGTACTAGTATCATTATCAACACAATGTTCTGAGGTTACAAACAAAATTAGAAAAAAAATGTACCCTAAATTCCAATATTTCCCAACAGAAAAGAACTAGCTCATTATGTAAAAATAGATAAAGATATTAGAAATACTTAAAATAAGGACCGGCAAATAGAAATTCCTTTAGGGAAAACAGGTGCACACCATTATTACAGTGTCTTGTAAGTGGCAAATTTCTTTTCCTATGTATTACCCAGGAGTAGGAAGATTATTATCAAGTGGTGAAATGCATATGAGAATGATAACCCTGTACAATCATCACCTCAACCACTGATCTGCTCCATAACTCTCACCAGCTTTTTCCCCTACTCCTTTACAGACTACAGTTCATAGAATCATAGAATGGCAAGGGGTGGAAGGCACCTAAAAGATCATCTAGTTCCAGACCCCCTGCATAGCCTTCCATTAGACCAGGTTGCTCAAGGCCCCATCCAACCGCACCTTGAACACATCCAGGGAGAGAATAGCCAGCACTTCCTTCCAGTTATGAGTCTTAAATTGCTGTAAGATTGAGATTCTTTGATCATGAAACCAGCCAGAGCTTGCTGGCCTAGAATTCACTTACTTTATGATGAGTCAGTGAGTCCATGAACAATCTGTATCATAATGCTATAATGTGGTGTCCAGGTTGAGAATGATGCAATTTTTCTTAGGTATTGTAGCATTTTAAGGACCTCTGAATTGCATGTGAAATTACACAATTTCAGAGTTGGAATAAAATCTTGGATTTGTAGTGAAGCAATAGGAAGTTCTTTTTTACTGATTGTTTTGGATAACTAAAAACAAATTAAAAATAAAAATTCATTTATAATGTAGATTTCACAGTGACAGCATAATTTAAAAAACTGAAAGCTTAAGAGAGGAGTAGAATGAGAAGGGAAGCAAAGCAATGAGAAGATAAGAGATCTTGTAAAAGATAACATAGCCCAAAAAAATCTTTTCAACAGGCTAGTGTTTTTCTGGTTAGTAATCTGGTTCTGAGAAAACTTCTGGTCAGCTCTACTGCAGATGATAAAACTACTCTGGTTTACTTTTGTTTGTGGAAAAAATTGCCAATCCAGATATTAGCTTTCATTCAAGAGTGGGAAGAAAAGATGTGCAGATACTTTCATGAGTCTCTGTCAGGTAGGATGGCATATAGGAATGACAGAGAGTTATATGTAGCAAACACCATCATTCCCTGTGTTATGCTCTCTTATAGGAATTACAGGTGTGTATTACAGGTAGAAATTCTACAACATTGCCCAAACCTTACTAACCAGTTCAGGATCCATAAAGTGGTACTTTAGTTTGGTTGGAGGTTAGAGACATTGTGTGTACTGTGAAATCTTGTAAGTCAATTAGTCAGGCTCATTTTATTTTAAAACCATTTGAACTGCTGTTCTTTGATCAGCTACTCAATAACTATTTTTCATCATTCTTTCTTCCTCTTTTCAGGGTCTGGTATCTTGTAAATCAAGTCATGGTCATAGAACCCCAAGTCCTGCTGATAGCACCAGGCTCAGACCCAGCTATTAATCTGACTTTTCACATGTTGGACAAGTTAATTTCACATCTTATTAGAATTTTTATTCACAGTTTGCAGCATTAGATACCTTCTCAGTCATACATGACTTCCCACAGAACACTCCTGAATTTTCCCAAATTCCACTGAGTGACTGCCAGCATCTCGGGATGGTGTGGCAACATGAAGTGGTAGATTGTGGAGGAAATCAGACAAAGAAGGAAAGCACACAGGTGTTTTAGGCTTCTTAAAGAATCTGACAGATAACCAAAATGTGTAATGACCTCAATTTTGAGATATAACAAACACTTAGGCTAGCTTTGTTTGCTTGTGAGTCCTAAACGTGTGTGCATTATGGAACATTTCTCTTTTAAGGTAAGTAAAGTTGGCTATTCAAGTATTAAATAAAGTGCTCAAAAGCACTGGGTACTTTTGAAAGCTGTGGCCAGTCAAGTCACTACTTTGTACCATCAGACTTGACACTGAGGCAAGGCCTGTGGGAAGGTAGGCAGATAAGTTGTCCTCATGCACAGATCATGTCTGTCAGATCTTGTCAGTCCAACTCAGAACAGGATGAGCACCGTCACAAGTGGAGAGCGTCGGATCTTCTCATACACATTAGTCTAAGAATGAAATGAATAATACCAATTTTTCACTTTGAAGCAGAAGCTTTAGGCTACAAGCATTGTGCAGCTACTTTGGTCACAAGAGAATTCAAGGAGATCTTGCTAATAAAAAAAAAAAAACAAAAAACCTCAGAGATGAAAACATCAGCCTTCACTAACAATTTTTTCCAATAGCTGAAAAGAAAATATGTTTTCTCTCCCAATCTAGGGGTATTGTGTTGTTGGAAATAAAGACTTTAATGATAGAAGACATTGCAATGTCCACCTGATGTGAGCTCAGGGACAGCAACAGCAAGTGTGAGGTCTTTTGCTTTGAGTTTGCTTTTACATCTTCAGAATAGGATCTTAGGTGCTGCAGTCATAGATCTTGGGAAATAAAGCTAGTGATGAAGAAACCTGAAAGCCCATCTGTTACATACAGATGTCACATACAGTACAGAGATGAGAGGCTTTGAAGGGTGTATGTCTTCCCTTTAAACTAGAAGGATGAGTTTCTTATAATTGAGAACAGATGGGAAAAAGAAAGGAAAAGCACCCAAATCATCCTGCTTACTGTCATTCTTCGAGAAACACGGTTTGCTTTTTGCATGTTATTCAGGTACCTAGGTCTCTACCTGACAGTATGTTGTCCACTGTTTAATAACTTCAGATAGTGTAAAATCTGATGTGAGACACTACAAATAAGCTGTAAGGTGCATAAGCGTGGCTGCACAGGAAGTGAGCTCTAATGCAAACTAAGTGACTGATCCACCCAGAGCTAGCAAACTCTACAAATACTCATGGTTTTCTTTAAGCAAAGATATATGGACAAGCCTTAGGCACTCAAAAGTGTCCTTAGCTTGGTACAAATAGAAATGAGAATGCAATCAAGATTAGAAGAAAATATCTTGAATTTTCAGTTGCTTCCTGGTGGACTCCTCTTTGCAAAATTGCTAAAACCACAATCTAATTTAATAATACTGTGCAAATAATTATCTTTGCACCTCTGTCTGGTTTCTCACAGATTACTTCAGAGACAGAATAATTTCTGTCTGTAATCTCAGACATCCCTTCCGTTCAGACATTTGGTTTTCAGCAAAACTATCCCAACTTATCTTGAGTTACATCAGCCCCGAGAGCTGTCATTTTGGAGTGCAGGAATAGGTGTCTGTGTTATGAGAAAAATGCATCAAAATCAGAGGCTGGGTTAACAGATGGGTGAGGTAGTAAGTGTGCAGTAATTCAGGAATGTGCAAACTTAAAACAATTCTCAAAGCCCCTCTTTCTCTCTCTTTTTTTTTTTTTTTTTTTAAACAAAACAAAACAGTTTCCTGCCTTCTTCATTGTAAAGTAGCCAAAGCAAATCTATTCTGTCCAAGTAAAATCCACATGTGAAAACAGGACAGTTAAACAGATTTCCAAAAGATAAACTGGGTGTCCATACTAAGGTGTACACATACAGAAAATTTAAGAAATTATTTGTTCAAGACTGTATTGTGCAGTGAGCTGATGGAAGGCAGGACACAGGAATGAGCTATTGTCATCTTCTCTGCCATCAGTGACACTTTTTCTAGCTGTGCTGGGGCCAAGACACACATGGGTCCTCATGTTTCGAGACATCCTGGTGTGCACTGGCAAGGAGAGAAAGTCCCCAACACAGCCATACCACAAGGAGCCGTGCTAGACTTGCTGCTGGATGTTTCCCTTTGCACTGCTTACATCAGCTGAAAATAATCGTGTTTAATCCAAACAGGAAATGGTTTGCTCACACCACCACAGCCAGAATGCAGGGCAGGGAGTTCCTGTTAGTGTTCAACAACAAGGTTCAAAATACAGATAGAGGAAAAGATATGGTGCACCACCTCAGGTGCAAATACATGTGTCAAAAGAGAGCAAGTGATGAGACTAATGACAAGTCTGTCACTCATGTGATTGTGGCCATACCCACTCCATGTCCTTTTGTTTACCTGTTTTAAACCAGGCTTGCAGCTTTCCAGACTGTATGTTCTACTTCCGCAGTAGCAGTCATCCTGTTGCAGGATGGATTTGGAAGCAAATAGTATAGGGTAAGATCAGTAAGCGACCATTTGCAAAGCAATCAAGATCTCATTATTAGCAAATGAACCCTAAACAGTGTATGGATCCCTAAACTTTCACTGCTTCTTTGCATTTTCTGAGTAGTCTTTAGAAGTCACCATCTGCAACCAAGTATCAGGATGAGTAATGCACATTCTGCAAAACCTGCCCTATACAGACTTATCCTTGTCATGACACAGGCTGAGTTGGAAGATGAAGGTCCCAGCTCTCAGGTCGTTCTAATGTCAGCATGACCAGGTGCTTGTGTTATCCCAGGGCTGTAGTCACATAACAGTTTAAGAATCATAGTTATTAACAGAATTAACAAACACATTTTTTGAGAAACTGAGATGCTTAAGTACCTATAAAGAAAGGTACTGGAAATTACCAATGTCAGCTTTAGAATCTTCAGCTACTTTTCTATTTTGTAAACTCTTTTGAACACTTTGAATCTTTTAACATCTGAGAACCTTTAAAAATCTCTCTCCAAACTACTTCAGAATTTAGGTGATCATAACCTCCTGAATGTACAAACTTCCAGGCTCGTAGGTACTCATGAAATTGTAGTCCCTCTCAAAACTATGGATTTTATGATAAAGGGCAAAGATCTCTGCTTTCCACTAGACACAACCAAAAGAGTTAAGGTCCCTGACTAAGAAACTCTTCTTCCTCTTACGAAAGAACTGACTCAAAGCTTCTCTATGTCATGATGTCTGATTGCACTCATTGCCAGTTACATTCCTGGAAGAAAGTGAGCTTCAACTCTACTTTTGTTGTGGAGAGCACAACAGAACATTTCAGAAAGCTCAAAAGACAATCAGGGCTATAAGTCTCTGTTTCCATACACAAAATTAGAGATCCTCATTTCTGACATCTTCATTAATTCGCTATTAAACATGGTGAAGTATTTTCTAGTTCCAAAGGAAGCAGTAGTGTTCATATTTCATCAGGTTCAAACCTGTTTTGTTGATTTTTACTTTATCTTTTGAGTCTTCCTTATCTCAGGAAAGATTGATAGCAATGGTCTGGAGTTAAATTTTAATAGCAAATGTATCTGTATTTCCCCTGGTAGAAATGAAGTTTCTATTCACATAGAATTAGAAAAAAACCTGTCCTTGTATAGCATATCCTGACATCGGCTATTTCATGCCTCCTTTTTTCCCTAGATGATTTTGCTTCGTCAAAGATGTTTAAAAATGCTACTTCTATAATAAGGATGAGGTTACAAATTTTTTTGTGTGTATTAGAGAGGGAATAAAGTAAAAAAGTTCAGAGGATACTGATTAAAACCCAATTTATGCACAGAAAAAACAATTGCTTGATTCATTTTTTCCAGCATTCATGTGAAATAATTTTTATTTCAGTTTTACAGTCTGGCTTGAAGTTCTGTGGTCTTTGGAGGCAATATATTTGTACATTTTTCTTGTCTGTGCTTCAAGGGAATCTTATTTCTTGGAATTTTTATTCATTATGGAAATTTTAATCCTTCTTTAATAATTCACTCTCTTCTGTATCCCAGATAAAGTTTCCTTGAAATCATTGAATCTTTGGATGAATAATGGTGAACATGGACCAAAGTGCAAAAAATTTCTATTCTATAGAAATAGAACCCCTTCTATTTATAGTGGCAACTTTTCAATAATTGGATTTTTTTTTCTTCATCAGTTTCCCCATTGAGTATTTTGATTTGATTTAATTTAATTGCTGGGATTTTTAAATTATCAGTTGTATGGCTTTTGGTTCTAAGGCAAAATTTAATGCTACTTTATATGTGGGTACATGGATATCTGGTGATGTAAGTATGTTTATTAAATGTCAGTGGGGACTAACTATGGCTATTTGAGTAGTTTGTCAATGTGAAAATATTTTTTCCTTAATTCTTGTTTTAAAGGTAGAAACAGTAGTTTTCCAGGCTTGTTATTTTTTCAGCATTGGGATCACTTGTGAATAACACTGAAGTTTTAAACTTTTTTTTTTTTTTTTTTTTTTTAAAAGAAATTGTAAATTGACCAACTCAGTAACATAGTTGCAGAAGTGGCTGAAAATTGCAAATATCTGGTGTAAATTTTTTTTCAAAAGTTTATACTTTTCATTTACACTGCCATTTCAATTACAACTTCAGAACCTATTCAAATTTCAGAAAGCTTCAACCATCTTTTCTATTATTTGACATTAAAAAAAGGTGAATTACATTTTGATAGATTTTGATGCCATGGCACTGTAGGCATCTATACCCATAAAGATGTAAAAATACATATATTTAAAATAGAACTTAGACTACTTATCCTTTTAATTAATTATTTTCAAAATTTTTGCTGTTCTGTTTAGGAATAGAACATGTCTCAGAGTTGTGACTTTTTGAGGTTTATCCAGAGCCATAAGGTCCCTATTTAAGAACTCCAACACTATTCGGGCAAATCTGCTAACCTCTTTCAAGTCAAAGGATTTCAGACTTTTCAGACTTCACTCAGTAAATATCCTTGTCAGAATATCCTCTTCTCTGTATGTACACAGATTTTTCTCAGGATTAACTGTTTAAATGTGGAACATCAAATGCAATGTAAAATTGAGAGCCCAGAAAGACATCGAACAGAATAAGACTGAGTAATTTGTAATACAATAACCAGAGGCATCAAAATTATATATTATCAGTGCAAGCTTCAGACATGGGCAAAACAGTTGCTTTTTCACTTCCAACACAGAAAGAGCCAGAAGGTTGGCTCTGCTGGAGAACAACTTCCCCATCCCTAAAGATCTCTTCTCAGAGGCTGCTGCAGGACAGACTGAGGGGAAGGCAGAAGGGAGTTTCATGTTGGACTATGTGCAAATAAATGATTTGCAAGGGGAATAACTGTTGGAGAACATGCTTGCAGAGAAGCAGAGGTATGTAGCTCTGAGGGAAAGGAGAGGATGAAGTGCTCTGAAAGGTGGAAAGGCTGATAGGAGAGCTAAACGTGAAGGAGGTGAAGAAAGAGAAATAGACCCTTGCTGGTACCAATGCACCTCCAAAACTTCAGATCTCTAAAATCTCACTTTAACCATTTCTAAAACTTTACCTGGGTCCTACAACAGAATGAATTTTGCAGTTTTAACAGGAAGTTTAAACTGCTCTTTTGTCTCAGCATTTGTTATTACAGACCACAGTTTTGCCTGAATTGAGAGCAGCCTGGGAACAGCTCACTGCATTTAACTACCTATTGTCTTAGACTCCTCTTGGAGCACTCACAAGGAGTCCAAGAAGGACAAGGAGAAATTTAGAAAGAAAAATCACTGCTAAATAACTTTGACAGTGAACCATCTGCAATCCTCCAGCAGACTTACTGATTTTTTCTGTGTGGGACCACAGTTTCACCAAAATTACAGATGTTTCCATGTAAATTCTGGAGATCTCACCCATAGATTTTAAGACATGGATGTATGTATACCAAGCTGACCAACAAGGAATTTTCTCTGATGCTGGATGAGACAGTAAACTATGGAATAAGACAATCAAATAATTAAAGAAGTACACATGGACTGAGACTTAGTAAAACAGAAGATAGTAATTTGATATTCCTGTTTTCCATCTGCTCATACCAGAAAGATAAAAAGAATAAGGTAGGGATTATGTGAACTAAGCGGCCAAACAAAGGATCAGTTTATTCATGTTAAAATATCTGTGATGAAAAAAAAAAAAAAGGAAAAAGAGAAAAACCTTATTTACTACTAAATTACATTATAATTACTTTCAGTTATGTACAGCTATCTGTCTTTGTTTTTTTAATAAAAAACGTATGCTTATTTGGATGAATAAATAGCAAGTGAAAATTCACTTTTTTTTATATAGAATCAAATGTGATTTTACAACAACATGTCCAATAACAATTTTAAAATGAAAAATATTTTTCGCCTAAAATTTATATTCTGTATGCAGAACTTCCTTTTTATTTTATCAAAGCATCTCACATGTGAGAACAGTTTCTTGGTCATGGACCTGAACATTTTCAGTGGTGCCTAGTGGAAAGCAGAGATATTTGTCCTTTAGGTTATCAGAACAACCATAGTTTTGAGAGGAGCTACAGTTTCATGAGTACCTAAGAACCTGAGAGTTGTACATTCAGGGGGTTATGATCTTCTAAATTCTGAAGTAGCTTATATATATATATTTTTTTTTTTTTAATAGAACACATGTGAATCAAAAATCAGAGGGACCTGGAAATCAGGAGTACCGAAATGGCTTTTAAAAAATCAAAAGTTCACCTTCACTGATTTTTTTATTTCTGAAAAATGAAACTAATGCCCATCCATTCCAGTAAAAACTAAAAGAAGCTGAAGTTAAAAGTGATACTCCATCTCACTCACACAATCATTCTGCTCGAATCTTTTTGGGACAAGCAGTGTGTTAGCAGCAGTTTGGCTAACATGACCTAAAACAGGAAAACATGTGAACGGACCTAATTTTGCCACTCCTTAACAACAGCGATGCACATCTTAGCTCTGTCAGCTGAGGAAGATATTCAGGTAAAACAGGATTAGTGAAAAGAAATTAACTTTTTTTTTTTTTCTATTAATATATTTCATTTTAGGTTAGACCTTAGTGAACAATAGTTCTCTTTGACTGTTGTACAGTTTTGATGTTTATGGTTTTGAAATAAGCCATAGCAATTTCAGAACTCTATCTACAGTCTTCTCACTTTATCAAGTATATTCATAAACTGAAAAGATCTGTCACAAATAAGAGCTAACCTAAATAACATAAATTTTTTCCAGCAGTCTGAGGTCAAGAGGCCAAAGGACAAAGTAAACTGATAAAAGTAGCTCTCTCCTACTCAGCTGTTATTAGATATGGGTCTGATAATAATTATGAGATTTATCAAAGAGCAGACTGACATCCTAACAGTCATTATTTTCATTTCATGTCCAGCTGGAAGTCTCTGGAATACATATGTTAATCTTTTTTCCCATTATCTTTCTCAACTTCATCCTCAAATTATTCAGTCCCTATGTATGGTTTTGTGGGAAAGTCTTAGCTTCATCTGTATGGCAGATGATACAGATGCTTCTTTTGTGCATTTTTTTAAAACTGGTTTTAATCCAAACAAATCACAATATTATTATCTATCATCAGCAGTTGGGAGAGTAGCTTAGAAAAGAGATTCTAGTTTTTTGCTAGTCTGCTCAAGTTCTGCTATGATGTAAAGCCCTTTCCCATGATGAAAATAAATGTACTTTTCCTCTTCTGTATAACAGTAAGCACTGTGCACCTTCTTGAAAAACTGCACAATGTAACACCAAACGTGGGTTTGACAGAAACTCTCTTTTCTTGTGGGCCTCAGGTGGTTGAAATGAGTTTGGATTGCTTACCAGAATACCATGTTTTTACAGTTACAGGAACCTCTACATTCTCAAGCCCATCCCCCATGTTGGTTGGAAGTAATCTGGATCGTGTCTCCCTCTGATATTTTTTTCATTAGTACTAGGTTTTATAGATAGCTCTACATGGTCCATAGTAGAAAATATTTATTAATGTAAGCCTCAAGTACCTAACATGCCTTTATTTTCTCCAAAGGGACCATTATTTTTTTAATCATGAGCTGATTTTACCTTGAGACTGAGTTTAAAAAAACACAGTGCATTTTGCAACAGGGTAAAGATATTTGTATTTAGGACAAACGAGGGTTTAACTGTTGTTTAAGACTTAAAATCCAAAAGGCTTGGGGTCTTCCTGCTTCCATAAAATAAACCTTATATTTGATAAAAGCTGTGGGTTAGGTTGATTGCTTTAGAATTTAAATTAGGAGTGAAGCTTGGGACTTTAGTTTTATGAGTGCTTACTGAGGTTTACAAACCCATTCAGCAGAAGTCATGGCTGGTGAGTGAAACCGTGCCCCTCAGAGCTTCAACCCACTGCTGAGACATGAGGAGCTCTACGAGGCACAAAGAAGCATTTAGTAGAAATGTTGCTGGTATTAATTACTACAAGAAAACCAACTTGCATTTTTTAGCTTAGATCGTAAACCCTCCAGCTGCTGAACACATCTATAGGTGTCTTCCTACTGCATTTATTTGCCTCCTAAAGTAGCACAATGCTGAGAAAATGGCAAAAATTAAAATGAACTTAAGTAATTTCTTGCATATGGATGGCAACTGAGAGTCCAGATAAATGAAATCGTGAGGAGTTTTTTAAAGATTCAGCTTCTGCGGTTGTTTATTCAGCAGCAGTTTAGGCACCAGGCAAACTAATTGTTTCTCTCTAATGCCTTAAATTAAACTACAGACATCACTGACCTCAGGGTAAGGAAGAGACTTTTACCAAACTCACAGACTCCAGAAGTGAAAAGAATTCCTTACTGCTGCTGTGAAGGAAGCTTTATGCTGGAGTGCCACGCTCAATGGGGGTTTCATGAGCAAAGGAAAAGGAAAAAAAACTAGAACCCCATTGCTTCTAATTAGGGATTAATTCTGGTTTATTAGAAGTAGATTCAAACCAAAAAGAAAAGGGAAAAAGAGAAAAAAAAAGAGAAAAAAAAAAGAGAGCAAGCTGTTCAAGGACCCCAAGCTTGTTACAGATCCAGATCTGTACTTTGACACCCCCCCTGCACTAACTATTTCAGCTTTTTCCATCCAGCTTTTAAAGCAATACAAATGAAAAAAAAATCTCTTCATTTCCACAAAGCAAAGCTGTCTTTTAGTATCACCCAGTTACAGCTGATATATGTAGTAAATGACACCAGAAACTCTGTTACTCAGTGAGGGGTAGACTTTCTTGGACTCCCCAGTGTGTCCCCATCCTCCTACGATGAAAACTCAAGAGTGCCTGAGTGGGATCTGCTGCCTTTGTGTGAATGAAGCTGAATATCTGCTTTGACCAAGCAGCTTCCTGTGCAGTACAGCAAGAGCTCTGTAAAATAAGCCTCCAGAAAGGGTGTCAGCCCCAGGTTTCAATTTTTATAGATAAGGTGCTTAGATAAAAGCATTACCTCCTCATTTCTGCAGCCTGCTTGATGATCTTACATAAGTCGGATCCTCACTTAACAGTGATGAAAATTTCATCAACAAAATTTGCTTTTCCTCTGCCAAGTCATGACAACCTCAATTAGAGCTGAGCTGGGGAGTCATTTGGGTGATTATATCAGTCCAACTGGATGTCCTCTTCTCCCTGTGATGGCTCTTTCTATGCCACTCTCTGGGTATTTGATCTTCCTATCCGGATTCAGGCAGCTGTGGAGTGAAATGAACTAAGGAGTAGATAAAACACTTCAGAAAAATTTGCCCACAATCATGATTTTCATTCTTCATTCATTTTTTAATCCATAAGTAAAACAGGCTCTAAACCACGTTGCAGTCAGATTCAATTTTTTTAGGTTTTTGCTGAAAGCTTGATGTGAATGCAGAAAAGAAAACGCATTATATAAACTCTTATCTTTCTCAAAAAGTCTGCACTGTTGGCCAAATTTTTTTAATTTTTTTTTTTTTTTTTTACTTATTTTTAAATTTTTTTCGGTCCTGAAATCTCCTATCAATAACACTTCCTTAATCCTTTCCAGTGCTCCACTACTCTTTGGTAGTTTATTTTAGACATTCCATTCCGTAATACATTTAATAATAAAGAATATTGTTAATGAAAATTGTACGACATGCTAGCCACCACTTAACATATATGAAATTTTTATTTCATATTAATCTTAAAAATTGTAATTATCTTAAAACTGCATAAACCTCAAACATAAGAGAATGTGTAAATGACAAATGACAAATGACAAATGAGAAGAAGTGAAAGAGCAAATAAAGCAATTTGCTTCAGGTTTTATTGTATTGTTCTTTCCTTTTTTCTCCTTTTGGGCCTACTTTCTGAAGGAGATGTAACCAGTATGACCATCTTGTCTATCAGAACCTGCATATTAGCCTTTTTTTAATCCACAGAGAGTTTCAAACAAATTTGAAAGAGGAGGTAAAATTTGAAGGGTTTTCACAACTTTTGTGAAAGCTGATGAATAGCTTGGGGAAACACAAAAAGAAATTCTTTCATTGAAGAAAAGATGGGCAGAATTCAGCTATTGCACCTTCTGTCAGTAGCAGTCAGATAGCCAACAAATAGGTAAAACCAACTAGACCATCAAAGCATACAAGGTCATAGTATTGCATTTATTCCATTGCTACAAATATACACAGCTGCATTTATTGCAGGCAGGTATTTATAAATTTTTAGAGTGTATAGGACATAAATTCATGGGAAAACAGGCTTCAATAGTTCATTTGCTCACAAAGTTAGTGTTCTGCCTTCCCAGCAGTGCATCTGCATAATCTGTGTTGACAGAAACTAGATTTTTCTTTTAAGCCAATGTTTGAGTTTTAACTTGAGCCTCTGTGAGGACAAGACCTGTTTGCAAATTTGCACCCGCAAATCTGCATTTCCATCCTTCCCAAGCCTTGTCTTTTTCCCAGGTTTTATTGTGATGCTTGAGGTAGCTCTCATAAGGAAATCACAAAGCTGAATTAATAAGTACTGTGTCTTAAAAATCATTTGTAATTGTGGACACCTGGACGGGGATAAGCAAATCTAGTTCTATAACCACATTTTCAAAAAATATTTTCCTAAGGCAATTTTTTTTTTGGAGCTCAGATCTGTACAAATCACACAAATAAAGTAGAAACTTGCAAACACTCTTCAAATCTAAAGTTTGATGGGCTTATGTTTAGTTATCTTCTAAAGTTTCTTGAAACAGCCATCAGCTGATCTAGGTGACTAATTAGGTTCATTTTAGATAAGTTGAAGAAGTTCAGTGAAATGCTGAAGTAATGGTTAAAGTATTAAAGAATAGGTCTTAGAGTAAAAGGTTCAAGAAGTTCAGACTGTTCCATTTTGAAAAGGTTAAAGGGTCATTTTTTCACAATCAGTCATTCTCTTACATGGGAAACAAATAATAAAAAATTACTTTAATCTAAAAACCCCAAAATTTATTAAATGATATAATGGATGAACACTGTAGTTAGATTATTGAGGCCAGAAATAAAGCATGTTTTTAAAACTCTGAGATAGTCAGTTAAAGATTGCAACTAAGCAGTCATATTCTCACGAACCAAAATTAACAGAACTGCCTTACAGTTGGACCTATTAAACTCATTCAGTAAAACATTAAAGGTTTAGCATCCCATTATCAACAATCCCAGAAATATTTTAAGTCCTGAATTTAACATTGTCACTCTCTGCACAAGCTGCCCACAGCAATCTTCTTCCATCCCCTTCAGATCCACTCCTTAAAAAAGATGCATAGCTGATAAAAGTTTTACCTTTGCTTGCTTATGTCAAATAGATAGTCACCAATTTATTTTCCCCACTCATTACCCCAGCTTTCAGCCCAACAGTAGTAGAAGAGCACTGCAATAGATGAGGAACTTTAGGCTTATCCTTATCCTTTGTATCTGAACTGTTACTACTGAAATTTCATTCCCTGTCTTCATGAACAAAAAGTATAACAGTCTTACGAACACTGGTTGGCTTAAATATAAACCCCAAAGGTGTGTCCACCTGATATTGCATTCAATTTTTTTTTTTTAGGCAGTGATGACCCTGGGTCGGACAATGAAAAAAAAAAAAGAAAACATCAGTATGCTGTTGCCTCTGCAATCTCACCTTTATGAGGCAAAATAAAAACTGGAATTAATGTGTTTGTTGCTTACACACCTGGTCTCCTTTGAAAAGACCTTTGGGTTGATTAGTCATCCCCTCCAGACAAAATGTTTTCCTCTTATCCAAGCCTCTGAAATAGTCTATTATTTACGAATAAATGCTGCTTGGCAAAACACGGATCTTGCTCAGAAAGAAAGCAAAAAAAGGAAGGAAGCACCTCTCTGTCTTCCTGAAGGCAAAATAATTTAAGTAGCAGACTTAAAGGTCAAGGAATAGACCATAGCTAGTGGGTTCTCCCCGTCAAAACCAGGTTGTTAGAGGAGTGAGATCCTAGTTATAGGAAGCAGGTCTTAAATTTTTAGATGGCATACATTTATTTTACCACCATAAGGTATCCTTTTCATGCCCACTCCTGCCTGTACCTGCAAGAGATGTGTATCTGCAAGAACATTTCTGCTGTAGGTGTAAACATTTTTGCTGCAATCCCTCAAGATTTTAGCACATATCACCATTCCCTGAGATGATGCAGCACAGCATTAAAGTCTTGCTCCTGCCACAAGCAGGATTAGGAATAGGACACAATTTTCCCCTAAGGGTTAATAACCACCTTAAAGTGTGGATTCTTTTTCCTTCTCTCATGCTGCCATTGCTAGATAAGCGGAAGAAACAGTTTCAATTTGCAGTGAAATTCTGCCCTTCTGCAGTATTACAATAGCAAAAGTGAGGGAGTTGCTCTGCAAGGCCCAGTGTGTGGAAGTTTTCCTCCACTCTGACATCTCTCTAAATGTAACCCTCTGGTTTTTCCCCATTAAGGGAAATCTGTGTCCTGGAGCCAACATAACCTACAAAGCAGCTTGCTTTGAAAGCAAAGCACATGATCAGCTCTCATTTTCAAAGTTTTTGTCAAGCAGAGATATTATACTAAACTGGAGAGTTGCACTGTTTTGGGCAGTCATTAAGACTGCCATTCTCACTGGTATTAGGGCATCTTGATGTGAGTTACAGGAATTCCAGCACAAAAAGAAGCAGAGCTATGGCTGTCTTCTACTTGTTAAGCCATCTATTTTCCCTGGTAAAAAACAACCTGTTCCATAATGTCTAATCAGCTCTGACCCCAAATCTTTTGCAGACTTAAAGACCTAGACCTGTAAAATGTGCTAACCACCGCTCTTCTTTGTAAGTCCCCAAACAGATGCCTGCCAGATGTGAGGCTCTCTGTACAATAAAAGGAACCCTGAGTTTTCTTTCATTATCTTTCACTAGCAAGCAACCACAAAGAAATGAGCTTTATAGGTATGGAAGTCAAGCTGTGAGGAAGAGGCTCTCAGACTCCCACAACGTAGTTCGAGTAGAAAGACCAGTTTCCTTGTCCTACCAGGTTAAGGAGGACTGACCAAATGGAAAGATATTCCTATACAGTAATGCTGGCAAACATGATGACACAGCACAGAGGGAGAATGGCATTCCCAGACACCCAGAAGGGTTACAGGTGCTCATTCACACACAGGAGCCATCTCTACAATTTTCAATCCTACGATTCAAAACTAGTCTGTATAAAAGTATTTCAAAATAGAATTGAAATTGTTTTTTGAACTATAATTAATATGCTTCTTGTCAGGGCCCTGAAGAAAGATTTCTCCATTTGTTTTTCTTCATCTTCACCTAAAGTTACAAGTGTAAATAACGTTCTTTCCTGCTTTATGCCACCTGAAGATCTCATAAAACCTAATTTAAACCCTAGATTTTATTATAGATGCCTCTGTGGCCCAGAACTTGTGAGAATCTGACCCAAAAAATTTCCAAAGCCTTCTTTTTTTTTTTTTTCACTCCCCTATGAAGTCCCATGAAAGCTTCTCTTTCAACTTGTGGTTGCACAAGTACTGTCACACTTGAATTTAAGGAGTTTTGATACTTTTTCCCAATGTTAAGAATGCATGATATACTGTGCATCCTAGCAGGAAGCTATGAGTGGTGTCATCTCTTTCAATTAACAGCTTCTTAAAATCACATTTTTCTCTTTCATTATATGTATCTCAGAGGCTATAATAAGAAAGTCTGTACTTTGTTTGAGACAACCCTACCTTCCTATCTCATGAAAAGACGATGAGGATAAATTTCTGACTAATCAAATTTTCAATGTGTTCACATTTTAACACTAAAACTGATGACACTCTTCATATCATATTAATTATTTGTAAAATTCAGTGAATATTAAAACTGCCCTTCTACAATCTGCCTGCTAGCTTCAGAAAAGCATATCTTAGAAAATAGAAAAACTTCATTTCTTATCAGTTCTACACCTATTTAAAGAAGACCGGTATCGGAGTCTCTGAATAATTAGATGAATTCTTGATTATATTAAAAAATTAATTTCAAAAGTATAGCCTTCATAAAGTGTCTTCCTTTTTAAAAACATTTGTTCCATGTGGTAAAACAGAAGGATCTATTCCTCACAAATAGGACTGAGACTGTAATGTATCAATATAAGGATTAGGAAATGATTAAGTATCATGGATTTACTGCTCTTCTTGTAGCCTGGCTTCAGTCACATACCCTTCATCAAGGGTTTTCTTCTATGAATGTTAGACATGCTCTGTTCAACATAAGTAGGGCTTCCGCAGAGATAAAACTACAATTAGACATCGTAATGCACATAGTTTAAACCATACAACCAAAAAACAGAGGTCAGCACAACTGTGTAAACTGATGTCCTTTGTTAAACTACAGACATAGAAGGACTCTAGAATAGGTAAAGACTAAATTATTTTTCTAGCCAGATGAGTGATCCTTTCAAGTCCAGGTGTAAGTTCATCAGTGCAGCAATGGGAGGAAGACATCCCTGTACAGTACCTCATTTAAAGACAGATAAATCTTCAGAGCCCTGCAGGGAGCCCAGGTGCCATGATATATTTTATCATCACTCTATAAAGCATGCTCTATGTCCATGCCTTTATAATGAGCACATGGACATGAAGATGAAGAGCCTGGCTGCATATGCATCATGTAAATCTATCAGTTTCATTGCTAAATTTGAGCAATTCTTCTAAGGTCGGTCAGTGTAGCAGCATCTATTTCTCTCTATTCATAGAGACTGAAAATTATCTTTTCTTGTCTTTCATGTACACAGTATATTCAAACAAGGCTTTATAGTTTACTATGCTCCATAATAGAGCAGCATTCCACGGAAAAAGTGGGAAGATTCTTTCTCTTTTTCCCCCTTTCCCTTCCCATTCTTTTCTTCCCTTCCCTCCCTCTAGCTCTTTCTTTTTTAGCAACAGAAAATGCTGCATACTATGTGTGTGAACATGAAGTGTCTAAATATCTCCCGAGCCTGATATCTCCACAGCCTTGTCTCTCCTTTACACGGCCCAATCCCAAATGTGATCCCAGACTGATCAGAAAGTGAGAAAAAGCTTACAAAGCAGTGGCATTAACAAAAAGATACCAAGGAGGATGAGTTAACAAGTCAGCCTAATCTGAGAGGGAGAAGTCATAATGAAAAAGATACTGTGCCTCTCTGAGAAGATGTGTCACACGTCCTCTCACGTTGGGGCAGACAGCCTGCTGCACTCCGTGCTGGGTGCTCTGACACCACCTCCGACTGCCGCTGACATCCCTAATGTCAAAACTTTTTTAGACTGCATGTGGAAAGCAGTTGATAATTGGAGTTTCTATGAAACTGAAGCTAAAAAAACCCTCACAAAAAAAAGAGTATAAAAGCTGCAAGCAACATTGTCAGGGTTTTATCTATCAATTTGTTTTTAAATTATTAACATTTGTGCTATGATTTGTTTGAGAGATTCTACCACAACTCCCAAAATGCATAATTTCATTTCTTGGGATACATAACAGCCAATCAGATGGATGGGTGGGTGGGTAAATTCATGGATGGATGGATGGAGAGAGACAGACAGACTGAGAAATTTCTCTCTCTCACCTTTTAGGATTTCTTTTTATTCTATATTTGTCAAAAAATGATCCTTTTGAACATCTTCCATTACAATCTTCTTGTGGATTTGCAGCAGTGTTATTCACTGCACCGTATGCATGCACCAGGCTGGGTGCTGTGGCAGGGGCACAGAGCTGTGCGTGTGGTCATGACCCAAAGAGCCTAGGTTGCTGCTTCTCGAGCACTTTCATGTGCACCATCAGGTTGTGGTCACCACACAAAGAGTTGTAACATCTCTGCATCCAGAACATAGACATCAGCCCTAGAAATTAACTAGGCCCAATAACTGAAAATTAACTGAAAATTAACTGAAAATTTCCAACAAGGATACTTTTCAAAATGTATGCATATTTTTTTTAAGTGTGTGTGGATGTTTCTTCCTGTTACAGATTTCATTTAATGAGACAGATGAACGCCAGAAGCCTCAGTAGAAACAGCCCCTCCTTAGCAGTAGCAAGAAATCTTGCACTGAAGATACATCGTATTTTATCATCAGATGTAGGATTTTAATTTATTTTACTGTTGCTTAAGTGCTAGGGTCCCATTCTCAAGGGATTTACTCATTTATCCTAGTCAAGGATAACTGAATTCTTCAGCAATTTCTTTACTCTGTGCCCCCTTAGCTAAGTCAAGGTGTTTGCTTTCCTTTGTTTGCTTGTGTATCAGCTGTATACTTTTTAATCTCCATCATCTTAGGTCTTTATGCTCAAATCTTCTTGAAGTATGACTGTCTTCCTGCTATTTCTGTTAAGAAAGAATGGCTACAAAGTCATACAGGGTAGTTGCACTGAGAGACTCAGTAAGTGCTATGCACTGATGTAAGCATAAAGCTGACTGCCAGAAAGTCAGAACAGGAGACAGGATAGCTCATCACCCCAGATTTAAAGGACTAAGCACCTCCTGATGAAGATCAGGTGGGCAGGCATCTCACCTCCCTGACCTCAGCAATCCATCTCTTCAGGCAGGGCACGAGCTAGGAGAATGGGATAAAGGAGTCATACGCATTCTTGGAGCAGAAAAAAACCAGTGTTTGGATGCCATCTGAGAGTTAAGTGGCACCAAAGCAAATGACTGGACCCCCTTTGCTTTATCTGAAGTGGTACAATGAGACACAGCCTTGAAAATAAGGAATAGTTTTGAGTAGGTGACAGCCTGAGTTAAGATCCGTTTGCTGATTATAATGGGCCTGTGAAGTACACCTTAAAAGAGCTTTGAGTGTACTCCTTAGTTATATTGGCTCTCTGCAGTGATTATCTGTTTGTCATCTGTGTCTATTTTGGAAAATTATATTTTAGTTACTGCAAGTTAGTCAGCAGCTTGCACAATAAACAGCTAGTCACAATGAGAGTGTCAGACTCCTACTGGGTCCAGTTACAGAAATGTTTCCACCAACAGGACTTATAAAAGAAGCACACAGAAAGCCAGCCTCAAACCCAGGGCTGTGGTAAGGTCGCTCAGCATAGCAGCAGTAGGAACAATTGCTTGGAAAAAGCTAGTTGAACCAGACATTTCTCAAAAGAGTTTGAATGCCTCAGTTTTTTTCCTTTTTTTTTGGGGGGGTGATGTTGTGGGAAGAGGGATCACTGATTTATGAATAACTGGAAGGATTAATTTTACATCGCACAGCTCAAGGGAAAAAAAGATAGCAAAATATCAGGGAAGTGGCAATTTGACCCAGCACTGGTTTTAGGGAAGAAAAGGTCTGTACTGCTGCTCCAGGTGTTCCCAGTACTCAATACCAATAGTGTCTTGATCCAAGCATCAGTCTTTTTGGAACTGATGCAATACAAATGAAAAATTATAATCTATTCTGGGAAAATATATCAATAAACTCCCTGTAATATTGCAGTTATCTGCTTATTTGGGCCTGACACATATTACATTGACTGCTTTGGAAATAATTACTCTGCTCCAGAAGCTAGTGCCACTATTTTGAAAGGGAAGTTGTTTTCCAAGTGTTGTGGAGGGAGAGGGGAAGAAAGTCTGGGCTTATATGTAGTTGTATCTTCTGGGTGGGAGAGAAAAATGTTCCTAAAAATTAGTACCATGCAGTAATTTTCAGGCAGTCATTTTGCTGTTAAACATCCCTCAAAATTGCAAGGTCTTTCTTATAGATTTCATCTGTGCCACATCCTGTTAATAACAACATCTCATTACCACAATGGTAACAGTCACTTGATGCTCATTTAACAGAAATCTTTCAAAACAACAGTACTAGATTTTCACAGTTGGCTCTGTATGATGCAGGTTAGCAGCTTCTCAACTCTTCTTTCTTAGCATAATTATATAATTTAGAATTAGTCACTCATGTTGACCTTTAAATAGAATCAAATATTTGATTTAAATGGTTGTTTTATCATTAGCAAACAGTGAGAAGCTGAGAACATTTCTGCCATTGGCTAACAGTGTCGTCATGAACATGTGCAAGTCCAAGTGAAACACCTGTATTAGTTATTTCTGTCCTTTGAAAGATCTGGATTCTCATCAGTCATCACAATGGTTAAGGCCCAGACTCAACCTCCTGAAAGAAGTAGCTTTCATCAGAGGCAGACTCAGCGTGTTTAGAAAAATAATAACTCGTGACATACAGCAGCTGTAGGGGTAAATTCTGCCCCGGAATACCTCTCATCAGTTGTTGCAGCTATAGTTTGTACATATGGAGGATGGTAAATCTGAGCCCTGCATATTGAAGTTCTTTTATCTCAAAAGTTTTCCACAGGCAGAAATCGCTCTGACCACCTAGAAAGTTACCCCACATCTGGGAAGGGATTCAGCAGCTGTTTGCATTTTGTTCTTAGTTACCTGGCTGCACCCTCTTGGAAATGTAGTTTGTTATGGGTAACAAGAAAGCAGAATATTGCCTGTAGCTTTTAGCTGCTCCAGTCCTCAGCACTCATATCCCACACACAGAGGTTTGAGAAAAACAGGAAGAAGTAAGATAAGCCAAAGCCCCAGTGACTACAAAATATACATTTGCAAGTCCCTAACTGATACCACCTCTTATCAGATGAAATACCTTAGTACAAATTCCCTTTAATTAAATTTATATTTGATTCTCTTGTGATTCTTGGGGGATATTTATAGGTACTCTTCACTGTGGTAAGTTGAATTGTAACTTACAGAAGAACTGTTCGCAGAATTTAGATGGTCACTGAAATATGTTACAAAAGCACAAATAAGGGTGTATATCTGTTTACAAATATAGACCAACATATTTATGCACATACAAATACCTCAGTATCAGATGTAATACAAGACTAGACACTGAGTAGATTCACAGAATGCTAATTTTTCTCTCTCAGGACACTTTCTTCCTCTTACAGTGTTTAATGTGTTCTTTTATGGACAAGGTCAAATTGTATAATAGTTTGCTGATAAATTGTAAGGTGCTTGTGAAGCAGATGATCTTTACTAGTAATTATCAACTTCTGGCACACAGCAAACATTAATAAAATAAAATGAGACTAAGGAATGTCATGACAGAGCTGAAAGAGCCATAGCAAAATGTTGAATGTGTTTCTAAAATTTAAAATATGCATTTTAAATTTTTGTGCGGTGTGGCTCTATTGAGCATTGTCTGCCTCCTTTTATCTTTCAATCAAAATACAAATTTTTTCAATGTTTTAAAAGAAAAAAAATGTTGGGAAAACACAGGAAAATTGTTCTCATATTTGTCTGATACCTGTCTCTAATGAATTAAAATGCATTTAAGGTCTTTCTTTATATATTATTCACACTGTGGAGGATTAATGAATAATTTTTTAAAAAATTAAATACATCCTATCCAAAATAAAACCAGGTGTATCAGTGCAATAACTGTTTTCATTTCATGGCTTAAGCAAATGAGTTATAAAACTGCCATTTTATTCAATGCCTTGCCTTAGAAGGTACAATCTGTTAACTACATGAGCTAACAGTCTTGGCAAACTCTAAGAGAATTATCACAACCTTTCTCAATAGACCATCTCCTACTATAAGTACAATAGTCCTGCTTTGTACTATTAAAAATAACAGAAAAGAAAAAATACATATTCTAGAGCAGTAATATGATAAGCCAAGGAATTACAGTTCTAGTAGCCTCAACAATGAGTCAGTGTTATGTAGAAAGGTTAATCATGGTTAAGGACTGTTATTCTGTGGCCAGAAGACCACACTTATCCCCATCATTTGTGGCTGTTTTTAAAAGGGACTCTATGATAGGCCTGGCTAAAGCCTTATCATTGTGGTTTGTGGTCAGATGGGACAGCTGAAGTACCGACCAGAATGTATTTACATAGTCAAAAGCAATTTCTGGTGAGATTTCCTCAAAAACAACAGTTAAACCAGCTGTTAAAGAAGCAAATTATTCCTAAGGTTAAAAACAATATTTATGAAAATAACGCTGTCCTTGTTTGAGGATAGGAAAAATCTGGATGAAATATGAAAAATATGAAAATATGATCCAGCTCCATTATTTCTTAGCACACTATGAATTCTTTGTGGCAAAGGAATAAATTAGAAATAGAAAATTAGAAATATGCAACCAACCTACATCCTGTCTTTTAGAATCTTTTTTTTACAAAATACTTTTACTGGAAAATATGAAGTTATAAAACTCTGAAGTTTTCTCACTAGTTTATCAAGTTCAGTGTATCTTTCTCCAAAAAAAAATCTTTGCAGGATCAAAAATGAAACTGTAAAACCTGTCCTAAAAAATGTAGGAATTAGATCTTTCACCTTGTGTACTGGAGACATGGTTTTGAATCCCAAATCAAGCAACACATAAACTCTTCTGCTGATATTCTTCTGCATCTTGAGTGGGTGACCTGAGTAGAGGTTATTTGCTAAATGGGAAGAAAAGGTGTAATTACTATTTCTGAACAATCCCACAAATGCTTTAATTTTCATTCTGATGAAGTAAAAAAACAAAATAAAATTTCCAAATGGGATTCCAGCTTTCTAGTTATCTTTAGCATACACCTTGTAGTGGAGATTTATCTTAATGCCAAACTACTTCTTTTGAGGACCTTGTCTACATCCTGAAGAGGAGCTCACTTTCTCACTCTAATGGCAATCAAGTCTTTGCTTCAGCACATGCAATTCATCTTTCTCCAGGAACCCATCATCTGTGGTAGCTCTTATCAAGCTGGTTGTTTTAATTTAGTTTCTGCATGTAATTTTGGCTGAGTCATATTTATATGAATACACATTGCAAAATATGGAAATAAATAAATAAATAAATCCTAGCTGCCTGGCTTGGTGTTTTTTAATTTATCAGAGGTATTTTCACTGTGCATGAATGTGCTGGAGGCACAGATTTTGAAGAAATCAAGACAATTTCTACCTATGACAAAATTAGTTCATTCATTTTAGATACCACTGAGGCTCATTCTGAAGAATTTCTGACATAAATCAAGGCTCTCTGTAAATCCATCAAAACAAAGTGAAAGAGTAAGTACTGAAACAGATCTTTTTGAACACTTATGCTCAACACTGAGGGCAGTCAAAGAGGTTTCAGGCAGCAGGGTATTCCCGGGGGATGGAGTAGTTAAAAGAAACCAAACCTGGCTGCCAGCATGCCCCAGTTGGCTGATTAGCAACCACATTGTCTGCTTTTGTGCTTCTATCATTTCATCTCACAGCATGTTTTCTGAGGGTGCTGGTCAGTGTTTGCGGTACACTGTGACACTTGGAAAACATTTCTTTTGCAGGGCAATAATTGTCTGTAAATCCCAGCTAAATACCAGGCAAAGAGATTTCTGATAAGCACCTAACAAATTATTTAAGGGATTCTAGCATCATGATTAAAAGCTCAGAGTAGTGCCACTATATGTGTTTTACATGACCAGACCCAATTTGGTGTAATAAGGCAACTCTGAGAATCTCTTAATCTTTAGCTGACAGAGTTCAATACAACTCTTCAAGTATGATGATTATTATTTAAAGAACACCATGACACCGTGTGCTACATTCATATATGTCTGTGAATGAGTGCAGCATGTCCATGTCTCATGGAAACTGCATTCTGTGAAGGAGAGGGAGCTTTTTGTTGCAGCCTTGTGTAAGGGCTGGCATGTAGCAGTAGCCCTCTAGGAGAAGCCCTGGAGGAATGGTGATGGGATGGTGAGTCAGAGAATTCCCATTTCCTCTCTGTCTCCTAAGGGAGTTGTTTGTTTTAGTTCTTTACTGATTGCAATTAATTTGCCTCCTCCACCCACTTCCTCACAACCTGCCTGCCCAGTGTTCAACTATTAGAGGACTGGACTCTCAGTCTTTTCCCACCGCCTGTCTCTCACCTGTGGACATTCTCACATATGTACCTGGCATCTTCTATGGGAACTGGTAGAAGAAGATGGTGAAGAGGCTACCAGTGGAATGAGATGAGAAAACAGGAGGCACTAGAAGCGAGAAATGTCATGTTTTGTATTCAAAGAATCAGCACTCCAAATGCTCATGCCATGCCAAGCAAAAGCACTCACAGGGGGCATTCTTTCATGGAAGAAAAGGAATATCCTTAATGACATGTCCTTATGCCCATTTTACAAGTGCAGTTCAGTTTCATGAGTTTATATGCAAGAATGCAAAGGTAACAGCTCTTCTCATCTTGTTTGGAGGTGCAGATACAATGGACGTAAATTGGAGGTGTGACTGTTCACATGCTGTTTCATTGCTCTTGATAAGTTACATAATGAAAAGCTGCCCAAGGATGTAAAAACAAAGTCAAAGCTACAATTACCAGGTCCAAGTATCCCTTGATATTAATGCCCTATTACCAGCTATTACCTAATACTCCCTCTTGTGTTCATTCATATGTTGTTTATGGCTTATTAAATGGAGTAAGATGACCCATTCCCAAACCCTACATTTAACTCTAGAATCATGGGAAATCAATAAGAGGGCTGGTCCCCTACTCATAGGCACAGCTATGGAGGCAATCTGTACACAATAATAACTCTGGGGCCAATATAGAGGTGGTGGCCAAAACCTGAAAATATAAGAATGACAGTACAGGAACAGGATACTGTTAGCATGGCTAACTTTTATTCTCTAAATTAGCTCAGTAAAGGCTCAGAAAAGGAAGAGAGACCGGTATTTTAGGAAATTATTTATGAAATGTAGATGGGCCTTCAGTTGGGAATAGGGCTGGGCAAAATGTTAGTGGTTCTTTGTTCTTGCAGCTGGCCTGTCGAATTACACAGAGCCAGCACAGTAAATAATACTACTATTGTCTGCCTGTGTCAGAGACAGACAGAAGGTACATTTGGACTAGGTCCAAACACCACAAGGGCCACTCATAGCCACAGTGTACAATTACTGCTTGCTTGACTATAAAATGCACTTTTTTTGCTGAGCTAATTTAAGAATGGCAGCTTTTAATGGGGTTTGTATTAGAAGAGGACTGCTGCTCTGGCTTTTGCCTGCAAAAAGAAGTTATATCTTGTACAGGAAGCATCAAATACATACACAGTGAAAATAATCGAAGTACGATAACACTAGCACAGTAATAAAAACAGTGATAGCAAAGTCAGTGCTCTGCAAATGTAAAAAAGACCAAGCCCTTCTTGAAATAGCCCTGTTCAAAAAGTGCAAAAAACCCAACTAGACTTATCTCAAGTGATGATACAAATGGATCCAGTTGGTCTCTGCAGATGTATGCAAATTGCATAATTTCTTTCAGTCTTTCAAAGAAAAATTAACAAATACTTTTTCTCAAGTTTCAGTAGCACTGATTTTTTACTTCCAAATGCTTTGGAGAAGAGTAAACTGTGTGATAGATTTTGCAAAAGGCCAAAATTAATCTCTATTGGAAATAATTATTTTAAAAATATATCTATAGAAGATTATTAGTACAGAAGGAGGATTGCATGGGATTAAGGATGCAGAAGCTTTCCCCTCTACAGTAAGTGCATATCAGGGCTTTGATTTTCTTTTCCTATCTATTAGCTAGAGATAAATTTAGGTCTCCTGCTTAGAGCAATCTGCCTACAGTGCACAAGAGATCAGTAGTTGTCAATGATCTATGAAGACTTACTGTGTTTCTCTCCTCTGCCATTCTGACAAGGTGTTAATTTCTCTCTTGGAATAGCAAGCAAAAAAACCCCAGCAAACTGATAAATTTAGGCGAAACTCATGCAAGGACCACATTGCTCTTTAAGGCTTCCTGCTACCACCATTCCATCATAGAAGTCTTGAAAGTCTTGCATAACAACAATCAATAATAAAATGTGACTATTATCTAACCTAAAAATCTTATGCTGTTTTTACATACACACATGCACACACTATGAGTATTTGTCAAAGTATTTTCACTCACAGTTGTTGAAGGGTTTTAAAATATGTGCCACAGGTACAGAAATGTTATCTATCAAAATGTTAAAGGCTTCATAAGCTCTATGTAGGTGAGTTCATTCTCCTTCTCTTTTATCTTTGGACGTCTTGCAGAGTGCTTCATTTGGAGAAAGACCTAAAAGCCACATTGGGTAACAAGAAGGGATAAAAGGGTAAACCTGTCTGTTCATATTTGCCAGTCTTCAACATGGAGAACACAGCAAGCATTCTGTCAAGGAAAATGAGGATATTCTTTTTTGCTTCTTTGAATCCTCAAAAGATGCATCTTCTTTGTAATAGAAAAGAAGTATCTCAATACTTAAGTCAAAATAGCAAACTTTTCAAAGGCCAGAAACTTGGAGCTGGTCATGCGACTTCTGAATTGTGTGCTGTAGGATTGTTTGATATGGCATAAAACAGAGAGAACCTGAAAAAATTTCATCTTCAAAATGATGGATATGGACAATCCTTTCTCCACAAAGCAACCTTCAATTATTAACAGCAGGACTTGTGCTCAGCAGAGGAAAAAAATCTTCCCACTATCAAGAGTGAAGATCCCTCCAACAGTCATGGTTGATTCTCTTTCTCTTATCTTATAGAGAGACATTAATTCTTCTCCAGCACACATAAAACTATTCACATAGAGGGAACTCTTCACCTACAGAGATATATTCACATACACACTGTTAAAGTCAGGTTAAGGATGTCACCTACCCAGACACACACAAAAAAAAGAGATTCAGTGTTAAATCACCTGCTTGTTCCTTAATTCATACTTTTACAGGAAAACATATTGGTCTGTGGGTTACATAAGCTAACATATAACACCAAGACATTTGTGATGCTGAGAGTACAAAGACTAAGGATAGTATCCTCATAAATGAGGTTAAAGGAAGTACTAGCTGAAGATAGCTGAGAATACAGCATTCTGGATTACATGAGGTTAGTTTGTCCTCATTTTCATACCTTTATGGGTTTAAGAACTTACAGAGGATATTTTGTGTTAATTTTCTTACTTAAATCTCAGGTGGAGCTCATTTTCCTTTTCAGATATAATATTCAACAATTCCTGTGTATGGACTATCTGGTAAAATAAATGGCACTCGGAATGTACCAACTCCATGTTCTGTAATGCCAAGGACTATGGTACCACAGGGGCTCCTTAGTATGCAAATTATTGACACAATAGAACACAGCAACTCTTTTGAAATTGTTATGTTTTATTGTGTCAGGGTCTCATCAAGGACTCTTTAACCTAAAGATTCTTGGGAAGATAAAATCTAATAGTTCCTCTGGAGCTGTAGAGCTCTCTGATGTCATAGGCTATTTGGACACTCGTTATTACAGTATGAGCACTATTAATACACTCTTTAATCACTTTGGGAATCCTTTGTGGTCTGTTATGACTATGTTAAATTTTATAAGTCTGGTCATCTCCATGGTAAGTCATCTCCATGCCACAAAAAAAAATAAATTAAAAAATTATCTTCCCTTTTCTTTCCCTCTCCCATCCTCTCATTAAGGAGAGACTAACATTTTGCTGGTCTTTAAAGAAAAAATTAAAAAAAGAACAAAAACCAGAAAAACAAAAGACCTAATAAAGTGTAGAAACTAGTGTTTTGAAACACTTTATACAAGTAAAGTGTTGAGTCTGATAGCCTCACTTTGCATTTAGTTTTGAGAGATTGTGGTGGCCACACATATTTTGTCTGGTGGTGTCAGTGGAAATTTGCCCAGTATAACACTCTTCTCAGGCACAGCAACTTCACTCCCTAACTCTTTTTATGGAAATTACTTGCAGTATTGTCCGGGTGTCCGTGTCTGTGCATGTCAACATGAATGTTTTACTACCATTAACTGCAAGTTTCCCTCCAGATCAGACACTGAAAAGAGTAATAACTAAAAAAGGAAAACCAAATACAGCAATTTGCATTTCAGACTGATGATCTGCCTCAATACCAGAAGCTCTGAACTCTGTTCCATCTCATAAGCTCTAGGAGTTCTTGCTGCGTTTCCCCAGTGAATCTGGAATTTGCATAGCTATGGACTCGCAACCCTTGGCTTACCCTACCCTAAATCTCTTTGGGACTGATACTCAGCTGAGAGCCAGGATTACTAGGATTTAAATATATATCAAATGCAAAAGTGGGGAGGTGCAGGAATTTCTACAGCAGCTACACAAGGAGAGCCTTCATGATGTGTGACAACAGAGCCTCTGCCATTTCTCAGCTGGAGAGATATAGGGCAGGATTTTTTCATTAGTCCATAAATGGACCCGTATGTCTATAAAGCTCTTTTTTTCTTTTTCATTATTTTTGTCCCTTATTCAGAATAAACTCTGAATTTTTCTTTTTATTTAATTTCTATAACGCATGTTCAATTATGTGCTGATTTCTTTCCTGTTTTTACCCAGGCTATCACCTGAAAACACGGACACTACTAGATATTACTTACATAATACGAGGCAAGACCACTGTTCTTTCTGCTACATGACAATCAGAAAACAGCAAGACAAACAGAAGAGACAGTACTGGACAGCAAGATAAGAGATGTCTGGAACACATCAGCATCTTACTTGTCTTTATTTCTTCAGAAAGTATTATAGAAAATGCCTTTCCAGAAAAAACTTTAAAGACAATAATGTGAACACCTGAAACACATTAGCCAGGCAGGAATGGAACCAGGAAGGATTTATTTTCAAGTTAAAATAGTGACTGATAGAGGTGACATTCTGGGCCAGAGGCAACATCCCAAAAGAGAAACCCAGGAGGTAAGGGAACCTGGGAGGAAAGTTATGAGAAACACTGAATGCAGAGACAGCCATTGACAGGATGCAAAGACAGAGGGGAAATGGTCAGTGAATTAGCCTCAAAAATAATCTCTGAGGAGCATTTCAGGTGGATGTTGTCCTTGCAAGATTTATTCTGTCAAAGCCTGAGACGTGTATGGTGCATTAAACCATAATGCAAAACAAGAGTGACATGAATGGAAGTTTCCAAGTGTTGAGAGCAAGGAGAGGCTATAATCTGAGGACATTATGCAACAAGTCTTTGCAAGATTTGAAGCATACAGCTGGTAGAGGTTACATTCACTTTTTTCTGTATCAGCCCTTCATGCATGGCAGACAGACTGGAGAAGGTGCTAAACTGAGTCCTTCTTGAGTGATCTGCAAAGCCAGCAGTTAAAAACTGCTGAATCTTTTTTGTGTAATACATAGAATCCAAGAGGAGAGTTACAGCTTCTTTTTAGGAACTGCTGTGCTTTGGAAAGGCAGGAGCGTGGGTGTCCGTTGTGATGAAGACATTTTCAGCTGATGGCTGAAGTACACCAGCAAACATCTGCTTCATGAATGCAGGACAGGAACTGTCAAGGTTGTCTGTAAACAATCCTCAGCATAGTCCCTATAGAACTGCCACTAAAATTGACTTAAATGTGGATAGTGTACACTGAAAAGCTTTAGGAAGTTAGTGTCCATTAATATAAGGGGATGAAAAAGAAAGTCATATTTTGAAGAAAATGAGCAAAATATTTCAAATATTTTTCAATCCATTTAGTAGTGCTCAAAGTGGTGTACATTTTGAAAACCTCCACAGCAGTACCATGCACAAATGGCATGGGGTTTAGTGTCCACATAATCTTTATTTCATTTGCGAAGGTCAACAGGTATCTTTATGTTTTTAAAAGACTAAAATTATATTGTATGGATACATATTTAGGTTCTTCACATACCATATATGTTAGCTTCAATGTTCTTTAGTTTTTATATATTGCCAAATACATGTTGCATCCTTGAAGTGCATACCAGTTTTATATGTCCCCTTTGTCAGAGAAGCATCTGTCCTTGTGATTAGTTGTGTATAAGCTCAAATTTGACCTCATAAGGTGCAAGAGCCAATTTCAGAACCAGGGCAGTTAAAAAAAAGGAACCTGCTTTAATGAGTAGCTCCGGATAAGTCGATTCAGCATTTTCATAAAATGCTTATTTTATATTGTGTTGACATTTTACTAATTTGTTTTTCCTTGTTGGAATATGCAATTTCAAGATCCATGGGTTCACTGAGTGATAATCTTAATTTTTTCTTACTTTGTTATGAAAGAATATCCTTTAGCTGAGTAATCAACATTTGTTTCTGCTTATTTTGATTAAAAGTATGTTCAATGGCAGATCAGGAACTAAAATTAAACTAAAACTAAACTTGTACAATTATATAATTTGGGTGATGCAGAGAAGTGAAACTTTTTCCCTCTGAAATAAAGAAGATTGTTTTTATGAATTTCTTCACTGTTCTAATTTCTGCCTAAGCTGGCTGTGATGACATCTTTCATAGTCAACATGAAAAAAATAAGAATTTCTAGGGTACAGTTAGTTACTGTGCTTTAAAATAACCATCTCAAACAGATCTGAGAAAGTGTGGATTAAGGATATACCTTTTCTATTTGATACATGTAAGGAACCCTGATGTGTAGATTTGGATGCTTACTTTTTAAAGGGATGAAGCATTTGGAAAAAACACCTCAGATCTTTTAGGCAAGGTAAGTTTAGTTCAAACCAAACCATTCCCTTGCATCTTGCTTTTTCAGTATCTTAACCATTGTAGAGTAATGGGCCATTTAACTTTCAGAAAAATTATGTCTCCAGCTCACTAATGTAACAAAGCAATTTTATATCCTGACCAGTTCCTAGTAACACAATTTTATTCCAATTCATTGAATGGTCTATTCAACAAAACATTTAAAATCATCTTTAAGTGAACCACATCATCTTTTCCAGTTCTTCAAAGCACTTGGTTGTAGAATCACAACCACACGTAAGATCATCAAGTTCAACCAAAAAGCTAACACTGTCAAGTCCACCTTTAAACCATATCTCTAAGGACCCCTTCCAGGGATTTTTTACATACCTCCAGGGATCATGACTCAATCACTTCCCTGAGCAGCCTGTCCAATTCATAACCATGTAAATACTTCCATGTCAGGGGATTTTTTTATTTTGTGAATATAGTTTTATCAGGTAACTCATGGAAGCAACAAAATCTTTAAAAAATTTTTCAAGTGAATCTACTTTGTTGGTGCAAAGTAAACCATGTGAGAACACCGCAATAGCAGAACAAACACAGAATAGCAAATTTCAGAGGTGAAAAATATAAACTCCTGAATCCCTAAACAGAACTTTAAAAATATCCCTGATCTTCAGTTCTGCATGTGTTGTGGACTTCAGTTAATCATGTGGTAACACAGTGGGCACTCTGTCCCTTCTTCCCTACATAAGGGAAATGATATGTAAAGATTTGATTATAAGAAAAAAGGCCTTCTGATGTCCTGAAAAAAAAAAGAAAAAAAAAAAAAAAAAGGACCCCATGAATGTAATAGAGCAACTTATTCAGCCTCTAGAAGTAAAGAAATATTCTTTCCTTTGCCAATTTTGAATGCAATTATTCCTATTATTTTTACTTCAGCAATGCCTTGGGGCCCCAAGTGAGATCAGATCCCCTTTGCAAACACAGTGGGAAAGTTCTTGCCTCAAAGATTTTTCAGTCTAAATAGGCTATGCAGACAAAGGATGAAGATGGGAACAGAAGCACTGTGGTGTGCTCAGAGATATACAATAGGCCGCAGCAGATCTGCCAACAGATTTAAGGTTTCTTCCCCTGTATTCGCAACCTTGACCAGGTTGGCTCAAGAATAATGTTCTTTCACACTGAACTGCAAAAATACATGGCAGTGTAATACTGAGATTTAATACGAACCATGCCGCTGGTGAGAGCCCACATTCATACACATGAGAAACATAAGTTCCACATGGTCATAGGCATTTTCAATTTAGGAAAAAAAAAAAAAAAAAGCATTACAGACTTTATCCTTTTAGCATTCAGCCCTTATAGCTTATTTATAAACGGCTGCTGAATCTCAAAATGACACTTGGAGCTCCGAGTACCAGTAGCAAGCAGAGATTTGCTTGCAAATAAAGGCAATTGATTCCTAGGGGGTTCTCTTTGAGCACTGTATAAGTCAGTCTTGTTATGTGGCAAAAAAAGCTTTCATATTTACTTACAAATGGTTAACTGTGTAAGTCCACACTTGATCAGAATGCAGTTCCAAGAGATCAAAATTTTTTCTGCCCAATATGCAAGTCCTCTTAGAAGGACAAAACTATGTCAGGGGATTTCTGTTCTTCATAAAGCATATGACAATAAGATATAAAGGATGACAGATTTTTCAAATTTTGTACTAAAATAGCTTTATACAGTATTAAGGACTGAACAGTGACAACCCTGTCATAATGGGGCCTACTGACTTACTGCACAATTCGTCAAGTTAAATTCAGTAGACTGTTTTTGAATCAAACTTTGTGTGAAGCAAATGCATTACAACTTAGTTCTAAATTCACACTTGTGATTTACAGTTAGCATTATTCTTTCCATTTCAGGAAGACTAGCAAGACACATTACCATAACGTATTTGTGGTACAAGGAGTCCTAAGAATGAAGCCTATAAAATTCTAAAAAAGAAGCAAGGAAAGGACTTGCAGCATGAGAAAATAACCCGTCAGCTTGATCTCACTTGTTGCAAATAGTGAGTTGGAGGCTGAAAACACAAATTATATAGGGTGGTGTACCTTACAAGCAAAACTTTTTTTTTCTTTTTATTTGCTCCTTAGATTATTTGGTATAATGAGGTGTCTTTGTTAGCCAGAAAAATTTACTAGAGTTCGTTAAGGAAACCCCAAAATAATTCCAAATTCTGAAACACGGTAAGTTGCGTCTCTGTGCCTGAGCTGTGCACCGTCAGCTCCTGCTGATTCCAGGAGGTGCTCAGAGTCAGGAAGAAGATAATCATCACCTCACACAAATGTGATGTTTTTCACTGGAATGCTGAGGTTGGCTTTCAAGAAGTCAAACTCTCCACCCAGGTTACTCCCTGAATTCAGCCTACAGCTTCATCTAGAACTGGTTATTCCAAACTCAGCACTGGAGGATAAAGCCTCCCTTTTTCTTATTTCCCCTGTTAAGTACTCCTGTGTACTTTTCCCAGACTAAACAAGCAACCCTGACCTGCAGCAGTTTACTCTCACACAAACAATTAACTTAAAGCATGTGTCCTAACATGAATTCTGGCTCCACAACAACCTAGAGTTCCTATGGGAAACAGCCCAAATTAATAACAGCCTTCTTTCTGCAATACCTGAAGTTCCCTCTCTTAAAAGAGAGAGATAAGAATATTTTTTTTTTCCCCTTTGGATTAAAAGAATTGATTTAAGGCCTAGAATGGTCTCCCACAGAAGACTCATAATACTCATTGTAGTGAATAGAGTCAGCATCTATGTCCTGTATCACATCACAGTTTTCCATTAAAAAAAGATGTTAAAGCACTAATATGGTTTCCAATATAACAAACTGTTTTCACATGGACTCATTAGTCAGTAGTTGTTTGACTTTGCCCAAAGGTGATGGAAATGTGTTGGGTTTGTTTCCCCACACCTCCTTGAAAGTTTTAGATCCTTTTACCACTTTAAATCATACCAAAATAGAGGAAAAAACCAATTTCAAAATTATTTTGTTCCTTTAAATAAGTCTGTTGTCCTAATCAGATCAGTGGCCTCTGCCATGAGCACAAAGCCAATATCTACATAGCTCTGAGGTGTCCATCTTAGCAACAGGTATTCTCTTTCCAAGCACTCCATAGTTGTACTTGAACTCAGAGCAATTTGAGGCTCAAAACCTTTACAGGGACATTGGTTTCAGATAAAATATGTGTTCTCCACTTCTTCACTCTAAGTTATGAACCTGTTTTCTTTTTCATTAAAATGCATTAAAAGACTACAGATACGAATGAGTCCTGGGTCTTCAGATATCTTCAGCATCAGCACTTTCTTCTTCCATGTTTTAATTCTGAAGAACTAAATATCCTTTGCACTCACTACAGGCAAACGCAGATTAGTATAATTCAAGTGTTTCTATAGAAATGACCCTAGGATAGGTCAATAAGAATGGGTAATTTCCCATTTCCTAATAGAATGTGTTCTTGCTCTTTTTATTCATTTACTATCAATAGAATTTTTGCTTTCTGTCTGTTGAGGTGAGGAGCACTCAAGAGCCTGGAACATGATTCTCTTACATTAGGGTGGATTACACTTTGTCCTGTTCTAAAGTCTACTAATTTCAAAATCCGACAGTATCGAAATAACATGCTCTGCAGTGATAACCCATGAAGAGTGTTCACTCTTATTTGTAAGAAAAGAGCTGAAAAAGCACCCAGAGGTCCTTCCTGGGTGCCAGGACACACACACAGTTACTTTCCTGCAGAAGGCACTATTTTCTGTTCTATCTATACTCATCCATGATGTGAAGTGGTGGCAGAAAGGGCAATTCTTCCTTCTTAGGTGGAGGGGTCAAAAGCCAGTTCTTGGGAAGGGAATTCAACAGGAACTCCTGTAAACTGTAGCTGGACCTTTCTCCAAATCCCACAGTCTGACACAGAACAGAGTTGGCTTGCGAATCAAGACCACATTGTTCAGGTAACATAATACAGATAATGGAGATTTTAATGACATGCTCCAAGGGGGTTTAAAATGAGAGGGATTGTGTAATTTATTCAAAAAATAGATGGAAAAATTGCACTTAATCTTCAGTTCCTTGTTCAGAACTCTTCAGGTAAATTCCAGTATGCATCAGAGGAGCTCCTGGAGGTAAGAGTTTCCAATTTGGCCTTTTGTTTTAAGTGTTACTGCTACAAAGTTACAATAAAAATGTAAAAACTTCAACTCCTTTGTTGATGTTAATTCAGCTGCCTGAATTTATAGAGTATTTTTCCCTCAGTTTCAAATGTCCCACTACACATACTCCACAAAATACAGTGCATTTCTTTATGCCAGTTAAGTGCTGCTTTGCTAGCCTTTGCTTTACTGTCTCCTAATGCCTTTAATTTACCTATACAACCTTAAGTTCACATTCCCATATATATATATCCATTTATTTAATTCAACATATTAAAATACTGCTCCGGGCTTCTCCTGTGATCATCCTCTTCCCATTTATCTTTCAGACAGCAATAAAAATACGTAAATATTAAGCCACAAAAACTGTATTACTGTAATGTTAAGGATGTGACTAACACCCGCAAAACGCCAGAGGTTTCAAAGTCAAGGCTGCATGTTGAGCCTGACTCTTTCAACACTTATGTTAAGTAAAATTCAATTAAAAATACTCTGATGAGTTGCAGATAAGGTTATTTTACTACCACTGCTACCTGTAATAGTTGAATTATGGGAGAGCTTTCAACATTAACAGTGTCCATGAGCTATGGGCCAGAACCACAGTTTCAGCTGAAGTGAATAGAGCCAAGGTTCAGGAAAAGCTGCAAATATTGAATAAATAGCCACCAACCCACCTTTTTATTATTCTGTGACTGTTGGGCACAGAGTCAGTCCCTTGGCACAGCAGAAAACAGCTTTAGGCTTCTCTGATTTACACTGGTTTTTAAGCAGTCCAGGAAAGCAGAAGGTGGGTAGATGAAAACTATCAACATCTTTCCACAAATTGGAGCCCTGCACCATTAGAAGCTATTCACAGAACTTGCAAAGAGCAACAATTATATGGACAGGATAGGTTAATGGGCAAACTTCCCCAGTATCTGTACCTAAAGAGCTTTAGGTACAGGTAATGACAAGAGATAAAAAGAACCTAGATTATTTTGCATGGAAAAGACTCGGTACTTGCACATCTGAGGATTCGTTTTCACCCATGTAAATAAGGCCAAATAAGATCACAATGCTAGTAACTGTGTGATAAAGTGCAATATAGAACTATCTCAACTATTTTACAATATTAACTAATTAAGCCTCCCACAGAACATTCTCAAGTGTGTATCACTATCTTTAGTTTACAAATATGGTTTTACCTGTCTTACTCATGGTTGCAAAACTAGACTTGTGAAATCAAATGCTGTCCCAGGCCGTCTATGGGCAGTCCTTTTCTGGCTAGAGAAGATAAAATGTAATCAAAATTCTCACATTCTCCACTGTACTCTGAGCTGTCTCCTAATCCTATTGTGGAAAACAACAGGCTTGCATAAAATATGATATATTAGGGACTTTCTAGAAGGAAACTTTCCTTGCCAACATTTGAGGCTAGGTTGATAATTAAAGCCTGACTGTCCAGTGTTACTGATCTAGCAGTCTTACTGAACTGTATTCACGTTTAAGTACATGAGCAACCACATTCTTTATAAATTCAGCAGTATGACTTTTAATTTTCCTAAATGGCTTATAGTTAGATTTAATGGCAAACTTCCTTATCCCCTGGAAAGAAACTGTTAGTAACACATAAACATTGCTAAAAATACCTGTAGATAACAAAAAATTAACAGCTAGTGAAAATTCATTGTTTCATTTACTCTTAAAGGAATTACCAATATAAGAGGTTAGCAGTTATCTATTGTTTGCAATTTACTACAAACTGCCCTCTTCATTATAGGGAAATCTTTTCAGAATCAGAAGATAATCATTCATTGCTTTTTATCAGCCATCTTTGAAAATCAGGCCCCAAAGTCCTAATTAACTAACATTAGCGGTTTAGTACCTCTCGGAGCAAATAGTATCAGATCTGAATTACAAATGGGTATATCTCTGCCTCAAACCTGTGTTCGATCTCTGATAAAGGCTGAAGTTGTAAAGACAATATTAATTAAAGTAAGGTGCTTTCTTTATATAGTTCTCCTGTTCTATGTGTGCTTGAGGAGAAACAAAGGCTGAAGTTAAAAGAATGAGCAAAAAGCAAGAGAAGTGCATTTAAAGTAGGAACAGTTATCCTTCTATATTTTCCATGTTAAAATTTACATTTGGGATGTGGGAGCACTTTTAGCATAAAAGAAAACTGAACAATGATCAGAGAACCAAATTACTAATTGAAAGCAGACACACAGAAGTCTGTGTCTGAGTACACAGGTAGTAGGTACTACTAGTTTCTTCTGTCAGTACAGAAAGTAGCAATATGTTCTCGGAAACTGCTTTACTTATAGGGAGAAAAGAGGAAGCACTGATTGGGTCCCAGATAATAAAGTACATCCCCATTCTCTGCTAACTTTCCATTTCCTAAGAAACCCACATTTAGATGGGCCAAATGGCCTTGCAGAGAAGGGCAGAGAGACTACATACAGGGTCTACTTATCTATTATTGGCTTATTTATTTTTACACTGCTTCATTGCTAGCAGGAAAGCTGGCATGCATGTTATTATTTTAATATTAAGATGTAAACATGGAGACATGAGCCTAGTGGCAACCAGATATGGAGCAATAGCTGTTAAATCAGTCATCTTAACAAAGAAAATTATGTGAGAAGAACTTCTGCTATCAGCACTGAGATGCCACAGCTATAGCCCTATAAGCTGTGTCAGACAGAAGCCTTACTCCACCAGTTACAAACAAAGCTTGTTCATTTGCCTTGAAATATAAACAGAATGCATGAGAGGGAGGAGTCAATTTGCAATGACTTTTTTTAAATTCCTTCCTCATCAGTCCCACACAATGTATAAATATTGGCATTGTAGTGCTTTAACTTTGTCTGTTCTCAAACCACAATAAATATCTTGGTCACAACCTTAATGAAGTACATAGTTCTGATTTTGATCTTATATTAACTTTTCACAAGTCAGAAGTTCCTCTTGATTTAAGCCACTATGTAGAGAGATCAGAGTCAGATGTATATCTAGAAATCTGCTATAGATCTCTCTAGGCATAATTCAGCACTTTACAAAGACACACAGGTTGTCTTTTGGTTTAGTTGGGGGGTTTTGTGTTTTGTTTTGCTTTTTTTCTCTTTTTTCTTCTGGCAACCTTTGTGGTCTCCTTCAAAAAAGGTTGTGAGAGGACATAGATTCAGACATGCTGGAATGTAGTCTAATCTCCTCATTTTGATCTTTAGAAAATAAAGATGTCTTTATTTACTTTTCTTTTTTATACACATTGTCTTTCAAAATATAAATACATTAAAAGAAGGAGAGAGAGGTTGGAAATCGACAAAAAAGAAGACATTGTTTTAATTGTCTAATCAGCTCAACCTTTGGGAGAACAACCCTAACCTTTGGACAGGTGCCAACAACTGCCATTTAGGTATTTACATCTGTTTACCCTCTCAGTCAAATGTCTTTTGTCTTAGGTTTGACATGGGAGTACAAATGTTCTGACCCTTACAAGCAGTTCTCAAACATTGGATAAAAGACTTCTTTTCCCCTTTTCTAAAAGGATGAACACATACTTTTACTCTCCCTTATTCCTCTTTACCAGTTATGCCCTTCTGAGGGAGTTGTTGACAAGACCTGCATAATTCAGTTTATGTGTGTGACCAGAATTTCTCAAGGACTCTGCTGGACTTTGTAACTAGCCTACAAGAACCCTCTACAACTCTATCTGAAGTCTTTAGTACATGGTTTTACTAGCATTGCCACATATAGCATGCAAAACAAACAAACAAACAAAACCAAAACCCGACACGTTTGTTCCTTGTGCATGGGTTTTCATGTCCACATGTAATTCAACAGATAGCAAAGGCAGCAAAATTTAAATATCGGAAATGGCAACTTTTGCAATCCCTCTCTTCCCTGGCATTAAAACTGGATTTTTCTCAATAGGTACACCGCCTTGCCACTAAAAAACCCATCATTTAAGTACGTAAATAATCATAAGTTTTTTGAGGTCTTAAAGAACTTGGTGAATATCATGTTTCAGCAATCACTGAATGTTTTCTTCAATTTTGGTATGAAACACAGCAATAAAGTTATCTCTCAGCTTTATAGAACACAAACTATTTGATGGTGTCTCTCTAAGATCAAATGGAAATTAAAGTCTGCGGAGGAAGTTCAAATGAAGCTTCCAGCTAGAACTGCAACATAAAAAGCTCCAAGCTAATTGATAAACTCCAGGCAGAGAAAGAAGCCTCTAGGCTTGGCTTGGCTTGGCTTGGCTGTTCTCTCAATCTACAAAAGTCCCAAATACCTCTTGGCTTTAATCACGCATGTAGTTGGAAGTAGAACCAGGACATCTTTCTGAGCTGTGAACCTTTCCCAGCTGCCTACAGAGCCTGATAAACAGGAGCTTTGTTAAAGTTTTAGGAACTACCCACCATGGCCAGTAAGCCTCCTTTTTCTGTCTAGGGAGGAAAGAAACAAACCACACTCTTGGGTAAAGCTGATGAACTTTTTGCAGTTTGCCAAACTTTTCACAAACAAATCTGCTGCCATTTGCCATATTATTTTCATGAAGAGTCGTACCCAGAGCTATGTCAGTCATAGTAATTTATTCTTGGAGAAAGATTTTTTTTAAATCAGGGTATACTGGAGGATAGGGTCCATAGTACAATAAGTCTTTCTCAGAGAATAGGAGCTGAGTAAGAATTCATAGCATGAAACTTAACAGGCAGACTTTGCTTTTTTTATGGTTCAAATGCTGAAAATGTAGGTTTATTAAAAAAATTAGTTTTAATTTTTTCCTTCTCTCCTTGGTGCAACATTGTTATTTATGTTGAGGATGTCAGCGAGCACTGACTGGCCAAAACTCATAAAGTTGGAGTTACAGTGGAAAAATTGTTTCTGAGTACAAGATCAGATGGGGCATATATTTCTCTGTGTGTCTTAAACAGTGCTGGCATAAAAAATATTGCTGTCACCTATATAAGTAACAGGGCTGCCACCAGTTCAGCTGTTAATATTCCCACATAGAGAAATTAAGAGACAGTTAGAGACATGTTCACCCTAAATGACCCAGTGCCTTAATAATGTGGCATTTTCATTTTCCTGTTTGAGAGTCATTCTTCTCACCAGGCCCTTATGAGAAACTGGAGCTCTCAGAAGTCTAGGGCAATGTGTTGGAGTTTGTTTGGTTTTTTATTTGAAGCTGTTGCCAGGAAAGGCAAGCTAATTGAAATGTGGAGATGCTTCTGTCATTTAATAATTAGCAAGCACTCAGAAAATATATTATTCATTTTTAAACATAAATAACTGAGATGTAATAATGACATTTTTATAAATAATATTTCATTCTCTGTGAATACTCTCCAGGATTTCCTTACATCCTAAACCTACACCTTGCTCCCAGCTAGTAAATGCCTTTTCTGCAGAATTCAGTGAAAGCAAATGGGGTTAAGGGATCTCAACTTCCTTCCCATTTAGATATCTGTGTGAACATCTTTAAATGCTTTTTTCCCTTTCATAGTCAGAAAATCAGTCCTTTTTATGCAGATAGACTCTTAGGCATTCATATTATGCAACCAGAATGAGTTACAACCAGTATGCATCTGAAAGTGGGTTGTTTTTTTCACATGTAAAATCATGTGAACACCTTTAATTTGGGAAACCAAGAGTTTACAGGCTAAGGAAATGGGTGAGCACTAAAAGTGACAGGTCTATGTTTCAGTTCAAGATTTTGTAGCTTGTTGGTCTTATTTAGAAGTGAATATTATATAAAGATAGAGCCAGGCAGAATTCCAGGAAAGGATGTTCTCTTATTTTACGATCAAAAAGCCCAGTCTTGCAGACAATAACTGCTGAAGATAGTCCCAGCATGTTTTAGTCTCTCTCTTTCACCCACATAGGGCCAGTGGGACTGAAACTATGGCCCCCTTCATGCTGCGGTGGTAACATACATATACACTGCATTAGAGCAGCATAATAAAGGTACAGTATAAATGAAAACAATCCCAAACATTTTAATGAATTTATTCATTATTTACACTAGTGTAAATATAAGAAAATCAGGACTAGTTACTTTCTGGGAGTATTAATGCTTATAAACCCTTTGGAATTTATTCTCTTTTTTGATAGTATAAAGCTGACTTAAAGCCAATGCAAATGTAATTTACATTAAGAAACTTTCCTCTGTCAGTCTTGTGTAAGAGTATATTAGCATAGATGTGAAGAACAAAATCTGCAAGTTCAATCTTCGCCATACCTTGTCATGAATCAACGGTATAATTTTGTTAAGTTCTCTGATTCTTATATTAAAATATCTAAAGTGAAACAAGTGAAAACTGTAGATAGAAGAGAGACTTGCCCACTTACCAAAGTGTTTGCAACTCTCCAGTAAGTGCTGGAAAACATAACTAGGGATTAATGAAAATTCCTCCTGAAAAATGGGAAGATAACAGAACTTGAGTAGTGGGAACATTACAAGTCTCCTGCTGTGAGGCACAGAGAGATGGGAAAACAGATGAGAACATGCCCAGGTGGAATCAAGAGTGTTAAGGTTAGCAGGAACCAAAACTGGTGGATCAGATCACCGTGGCTTTCAACCACATTAATGCTTTACAGAAAATAACAGAAGGAGGCAGTGGAAAAGTTTGCCAATAATCTGGCACATTAACTGAATGATGACTGCAGCCTTGGTGAAGCTCTGTCTAGCCCAACCAAATGGTTTCCTTCGTTGATGCCAGCTATGTTATCAGGTATATCAGTAACCATATCAGTTGTAACATGTACAGAATTGCCGAGATCAACAGAAACCCAGAGCTTGGAAAGAGTTAAAACGCATTATTAGACACAGGGCCAAAATCAAAGGGCCTTCACCCATCCTACAGGTGGTGCTATCTCAAAGTCTAATCATGCCCTAGGGTGGCATAATGCTGTTTATCAAATAACTTGCCTATATCTAAGATGGGCAAGACAGAAAGTTTTGTTTAGCATGCATTTAAATGCTGCCAAGCAAGAACTGCAGCCGTGACAACAGTCCTGTAAAATTCTAAATGGAGGGAAAAAAAAAAAAAAAAAAAAAAAAAAAAAAAGGAAAGAAATTAATTAATAAATAAGACATCTATGAAAACATGGAGATAGAGGGTCATAGACACTGAAAGTAGGAACAAAGAAAAGTAGTAGGCAGCTTTGCAGGACTTGATCTAAAGCTTTCACTAACTTTTTCACATCTGTATTACCTCCCCAGATGAAGAGACCTATGACCAACGTGCAGAAAAGAACTTAGTTTATTATACTTTTATTCACATCTGATCTGCAGAGAAAAAAATCATATGGAAATGCTGAAAACTCCTTTGCCTTTACAAGCCTTTTGCTACTACTTATACTGACTTTAGAGTCAGGTCCATCATGGAGCTCTCAAAATATTCCTGTTAAGGCAGTATGTTGAGAAATGGCTAGCAAAACCTAAACCCCACAACTAGCCCTTCAAATTTTTGCCTTGAGTTGGAAGTCTGAAAAATTAAAATGTGTGAAGGGTTTTACTGAAAACTAGCCCTTCTCTCTATTTCAGTGCCTGATTCACCAAAAAAAGAGCAGGAAACCTAAGAGATCCAAAGATACTTCCTTTGAACTAAAGGTAATATACATAGAACCTAAAAAAGAAATAGAATTTTCACAGAGCACTGGCATACTTTGCAGTTTAATGGCAGATTAGGTCAGTAAGTCAAATATCATAACTGGATTTTTTAAAGGGATATATGTTTCATGACAACTAGAAACATTTGAAGCTATCTGAACTAAGATAATGAGGATAATCAAATCTTATGCTTCACTCTACAAAATTATTACCTATAGAAGTTGAACAAGGATTTTTCTTCCATCTGCTAAGTGCACGGTTGCTAGGTTAATTTGTTTCCTTGAAAAGGAGGAAGGTTTCCCTTTCCTCAACTGCACTGAATATTTACTGTGTGAGAAGAGGATACCAGCTCACTGTGCCAGGTATGCCAAAAACTATTTAGAGATGTAGCTTGGAAGGCAAATCCACTGTATGTGAATTTAAGCTAATGCATTTTATGTCACAAATGAAGAAGATGAAGAGAGCATACACGGTTACAGCAACTCAGCTGACAGGCACTAAGTTGTTAAAGTGCTGTAATGCGATCATATCCTATACTGTGTCTGTATCCTGAGGAGGAGAGGGACAAACAGCTGAGCGTGCTAAGATGCCATGAGGTAAAGTTAGTGTGGGGTTTTCTTCCACAGCTTTCTGGGTTTTCACCGACTGCCTACACTGTACAAGCAAGTGCTTTTGTCAGTGCTTTTTAAAAGCAGACTGCTGCGTAATTTTGGAGTCTTTTCTTACAAACGTGTTCACACACAAACACACTTTTACAGAGAAAATCCTAAATAGCCATATTTGTTTCTCAAGGCTGTCTGGTGCAGTGAATATTGAAACTCAGACGGAAATTCTCCTTTGGGTAGCTGCTCTAAGAGCATTGGAAATTCTTTGCACACATGTCCACAACATCCACAGCTCCATAGACAGACACAGGTAGGCTGAAAGAGCAATCAGGATACCATCTGTGTTTGGCAGAAGATTTCTAACCACTTTGCTGCTTTCTCTCTCTCGTCTCTTAGTGTGAAGAGACAGAGGAACCCATGGAGATTCAGTGAGAATTTAAATGGAACATATTGAAGACTGCACTGACAACTGTGGATTCAAAGCAGATGAAAAATGAGTGCTGGAGCAGCAATGATGCTAAGGATTCAGAAGGGATCTCTGAAGTGGCTAGCACAGATACTAGCTATAAGGGCTCAGCCTGTTCCTCCATTGCTCCCCCATCCCCAGCTCTACTTCTGTATGCAAGGTTTTACTCTTCACAGCAGCTGGCTGCTCTTGATATGAACTTGAGCAACTCTCTAAAGTACATGACGAAGGAAACCTTATGTACCTTGAATGAAGAATGTTGAATTCATGTGCTTTCTGAAAATACATGCATTCTTTATGCACATTTACCTTTAAAATGGAGTTAGTGAAATTTAAATTACAACAAACAGTTGTTCTTCTTGTGAATGTCTGTCATGTTAATATCATGCACATGTAATATCAACTTTTCTTATAACCACACAGGATGGATTTTCTTTGAGTAACTGGAAAGTGTCTTGAGACAGACCTTGGCCTACCATGGCCTGGGTAGACACAAATTCACTCCTGTCACTGGAGTGATGATTTGTGTTAATCAAGCTAAGAATATACCTACAGAGCTCTAGAGAAGCAAAGATGTGCAGTAAGAGGGACAACTTTACTTTGTCTGTGGCTTTCTAGAAAAGAACATGTCTGGCTGTACAGTAGGATATAGGTGGTGAAATATAAATCATTTTATCCACCACAAAAAACAGCAGGAATATGCCTGGGAGGAATGACACTCAAATTTTCTTAATAGGGAATTTCTCTTCCACACTTCTGCCAGAAGCAGAGTATCATATCATATGCAAGGTAACATTACCACACTACTTAGCAAATGTATGCAAGTAACTGGGCTGTGTGGTCTTTTGGGCAGGGTTTCAGGCCTCAAGAATATCAGAAATTTAAACAGAAAGACCTGTAACCCAAAAGAATCATGGTATATCCTTACTGAGTTTTTTGATTATATGATTCAATTTGCCATTTTGTTTGTAAGAGTATAAAGTGCATGTTATTGTAGAGGAGCAAGAAAACAGTAAGATGAAGCCAGATCTTGTTCTGTCTCCTCAGGAAAAATTTCAAACAAATTCTAATTGCAAAAATTTTTAATAGGCGATGCTTTCTTGTTTGTTTAGTAAAATATTATAGGACAAGTTGAGATGCACTCCAAAAAACACTAAAGCTCAAAAAACTGACAATAAATATTCACAAAATATACTAGGGATATGGTCTCTACAGATCAGAGAATACTTTTTTTTACAAATAATTATTTTAATAACTTACAGTATCAGCATTCTCTACTGCCCTTAAGGGAGGAGGAAGAGGAAGAAGACAGAAAAGAACAATTCTGGATTTTAGATACCTGCCTTGGTTTGCAGAATGGACAATTTACAAACTTATCAGTTTGTTTACACTCCATAAATAATCCAACTGTTTTAGCACTCATGATACTGCTAAGTATTTTATAGAGAGTTGGAGAGACATGACCCTGACCCTAAGACTGCTGTATCTGTGAAATGTGACGCTTTAATGTGAAAAATATTGAAAGAAATAAGGACCTCTGAAACATAATGTTCAGAGTGACTTTTTAAAATTAAAACATTGAGTCCACATATCTCAGATACATATGGAGGGCAAAATTCAGAAGATGTAACATCCACAAAGTATAACAGGTTTTAAATACCATTCCATTTTTCTTTTATTAATAAATAAATGGGATATTGTTAAAAGATGTTACACGTATTTGAAAAATTGTTCCAGAATGCTATCATCAGGAACTACAGAGAACTAAGTACCTTTGAAAAATCTGCTCTTTATTTAAGTGCCTATGTGGGAGTTGAGCTTGTTAAAAATCATTTTGGTTGCTTAGCAGATGCAAAGGCCAAAAGCCGCAGTGAAATTTTACAAGGTACTTGTTATCAAAATGGTCTGAATCAGTGCCTTTACTTTATTTGATTTAGGAGTCCTCCAAAAATTCTTCCAAAAGATGTGAAACCCCCACTTGGAATTAAAGTTTATGAGAAGTAAACTTATTTTCCTTAGACTCATCAGTAGTCCAGAAATTAGTTGGATCATCCAAAAGTATTTGGATGACATATTGAAACAGGTATGAAGCAGAAGTTAGGAGCAAATATTTTGTTCTTGCAATTGGTGAAGATCACCGGAGAAATTCTGCAGAAAACAGTAGTAGGCAAATCATTCATAGCTGACATGTAGTAAATACTGAGGGAATAAAATGTGATATATGTATAAACATATAAAAGGAAGCTCATTGGGAAAAAACATCTTATATTCAGAATCCTCACTGCCGAGGGCTCCAGACTCATTGCAAAGGCCACGGCAGGTAAAAGCAGAGACTGCGAGAACAAATTACCCCCCACTGTTGGAGAAGAGCAAGTTCAAGACCACGTAAAGAACCTGAAGGTGTACAAGTCTATGGGACCAGATGGGGTCCAACCGTGGGTCCTGAGGGAGCTGTTGGATGCAGTTGCTCAGCCTCTGTCCATTATATTTGATAGTTCATAGCAGTCTGGTGAGGTTCCCACTGTCTGGGAAAAGAGGAAACATAGCCCCTGTTTTTAAAATATGGAAAAAGGAAGACCTGGGCAACTACAGGAAGGTCAGTTTCACCTCTGGGCCCAGCGAGACCATGGAACAGGTCCCCCTGGAAAATATGGTGGGACACTTGGAAAATAAGGAGGTGATTTATGATATTCAACATGGTTTAACTAAGGGCAAATCATGCTTGACCTCTTTGCTGGCCTTCTATGAAAAAGCTACCAAGATGATGGGTAGTGGCAGAGTAACTGATGCCATCTACCTAGATTTGTTCATGGCATTTGACACCGTCCCACGTGACATGATGTTACGATCCGAGTTATTATTTATATTTTGTTTGTGAGGAAATTTCAGCCACTACTCATGACGCCTGAATTTACAAAAATAACCAGGCTTTATGATTTAAACAAGTTAAAAGGATTTATTTAGGATTTATACAATTAGTTACTTTGGAGAGAAGAGTCGTTAAGAAGAGAAAAGAAGGAGGGTAATTAAGATGTTATCACCGTCCGCCGGCCTTGGCCTCTGGCTGTAGTCGGGTGCGTAGGGTCTGTCGCTCCTGCCGCTTCTCTGTCCCGTACCTGAAGCCGAAGTGCCGAGAGAGGGGGGGTCTAGAAGAAAGCCGCCTCGCCGCTTTCCGCTTGGGCCTTCAGAGCTGCTTGCCGCCTTTCTGCGCCGAGCTGGCTGGAGTTTGTAGTCACAGGAGCTGGCTGCCACGTGTCCTTCTGAGCTGCTGGCTCCTCCGAGCTGCTGGCACCTTTTCGGTTCTTTTTGGGCGATTTTTATACAGGAAAAGAAAAGGGGTCCCTTTTTTGCATAAGTCCCTGATACATACAGATTTCCAGACTTCCTGGAGATGAGTCATCCTTATCTTTTGGTCTTTTTGGGTGTCCTGCTACCTTCATTGTCTCCATCATGCACCAGGAGACGACCTGATAAGCATTCTTATCTTTTAGGTGTCTGTCAGGCATATAGTGAGGTAAACATATGTTAATTGACAAAATGTTGCAACATAGCAGGGAGAAAGAAGAAAAAAAGATTGATTCAAGAGACATAATTTTGTATTTTTTAAAGTGTTTACATCACATGATCTCAGAGGTCCTTTCCAACCTGGATGATTCTGTGATTCTGTGACATCCAGACTGGCAAGACTTAGATTTGACAGGTGGACCACTCAGTCCACCAAAGGAGTAGCTTCTTTATGCAACAGATAGCAACCCAATGGAGCTCCTTGCCAAAGGAGAGGTGCATTTGCATGGGTTCCAGAGATGAAAGAAAGATCTGCAAGTCATCAACAGACAAATAGTCTCAGGAGGTCCCTTAAGCTGCATGTAAGAGGATGCTTGAGGAGAATGGCAGTGGAAGATTACATACATTTACTATGTCTTCTTCTGGTATGTTTTTGCATTTGCACTTATAGTTACTGTTTAAGAATGGTTGCTGTGCTGAATGAATCCCTAGACTGATCCAATATGAATAATTTTTAAGAATCCTTGCATTACATGAACAGAAATAGTGAGTATTCTCTACATAATTAATTAATTCAGCGGATCTGCATTTTAAACACTCCTGGTGACAATTGACCTGAGTGGTCATTTGGTGTATACGGTGTGATACCCAGAAGAGCATGGCAAAACCCTTTTTTGTTGAGAGCGTTGCAATATGTCTTGTGTCAGATATCCAAAAGGAAATCATTGGGATATCAAGCTTTTATTCAAGCATAATTTATTTTAACAGTAAAATAATGGAGAAGTACAGAAAAAAAGTGAGTGGTGTCTATTGCTAATAGTATGCACACTTTATTGTAACTCCCATGGTTAGATATCATAGCAGTACCTTTCATCTCAGACTATGATAGAAGGAGCTAACGTGCTATATGGAAAAAACAATTCGTGAATTAATCACAAGGTGTTGTATTTTATAATGTTTTTGTGAAAAACTTGAAACTTGGTGCTTCACAGAGAGGGTAAGATTTTGTCTTTGTATTCATTTGGTACATTAAAAAAACACAAATCATTGAACTTTTTGTGTCATCAGTACAGTAGAAAATCAGATGGAATATAACAGAATAATTTCTGAATAATATATTTGTTTCTGAATAATTTCTATAATTTACCCATTTTTCATGACTTTCAGAGTAACTACCAAGGTTGAATATCTGTGGTTTTCATGTCATCCTTGTATTCATGCAATGGCAGCTGCATAATACTGCCTGGTACAACAACATGTAATTGAAATTAGTTCTTAACAATTTAGTTTAAGGTCATAGGCCAACTTCACCCCTGATAGGAGCCCAATGAAGGCAGTGAATTTGAAGAATGTTAACATCATGTGTTGATTTAAAAATGTTGACAGGATAACATTTCAGACATCAAAATGTCACACAAGTTGAAGAAGGAGCTTTGGAAGTGTCAAAAATGTAGAACTGCAGTGTTCATTGGATTAGCAGTATTTGCAAGCCACAATCCAGCCAATAAGAGGCAATATGAAATAAATCTGTGATTAGAAGAAGTGTCCTGGTTTAACCAATTAAAATACTGTAAGGCTAATGGCAGAAATTCTTGTCCATGGATACAAAAATGCGTGATGATTTGTGACTGAAAATAAATTTAAAGGTAGTTTGATTTCATTCAGATTGTGACTTGAACAGTTCTGAATCAAAACTAAGCTAGGGCAGGAATGACAGCAGAAGAGGCAAGTTTAAATAAGTTTAAACTAGGAAATATGAAGAAATAATTGTTTGAGCTAAGACACTTAAGAAGAGTATGGAAATGTCTTCTGCTTACCCCCTTGACATCTCATAACCATGAGGTTGCACTCTTCAAAAAGAACTTGTAAAGTCTTAGGTTAGGATTTTTTGTGCTAAGTTCCAACCTGCTGGCACTAACCCCTTGCTCTCATCACGCCTTGCTGATCTAGAAAAGGATATATTATCAGACTTGAACATGCTGGAAAGGGAATGTGTATTTGGAAATTAAATTTCCTTTGAAAAACAGTGATATATAGTTAGGGAGTAATTAACTCAAAAAACAACCAAATTATAAATGCTGCTGAGGTTGCATTGATCTCCAAAGACCACCTTATTTCCTATAAATGATTGCATCTTCCTGCATTTCATAATGCTGAGTTTGGTTCAAATCAGTGGTGATATTCCAATACCTTGTTATCTCTGCATCAGTTGCTGAAAAAAAATATCTGCAGTGCTGCAAAGTTGTGTTTTAGCAAAATAAATTGCAAAAGAGTCATAAAATATATACACATATCTGTTTGAATTGTCTCAGTGAGAAAGAATAATATGGTGTACAGGGGAAAAGGAAATAACAAGCACAGTGGTTAACCCACACACTTAGAACACTCAGTGTTCTGGTTAATTACAAAGAAGCCAATTGTTTTATGTGAAAGATGGCTCATTATTTAAGTATACTCAGAAAATGGTTAATTAGTTTACTTAACCAACTGTACTTTTACTTCGTCTTATTCTTTGTGCTGTCAAATGCATTTTACTTAATCCATGCATTTGACTCCTTTTCCTTTTATTGTGTTAAAAATATAAATGCAAATCATTGAATCACCAAACTACATTTTACTCTTTGGGTGAAAAATAAATGAAGGAAAGAAAAGTAATTTAATTTAACATTAATAAGCTGCAGACTGATGTTTACAATAAATCAGCCACTGTTACCATCCTTAATAGTTGTGAATGAGACAGACCAGATGTGATACATCTTTCCTTTTCTTTACTCTTAGGGTCTGAATCTGTCTTGCACTCATCTAAAATGAGCACATGGGTTGTTCAAGTGGGTGTATAACAGGACCACTTTATAAATCAAAGCCAAGAGTTTTTAATTCTTCAAATTTTATTGTTGATTTGTTATTTGTTTGTGTTGTTTGTTGTTTTGTTTTTTAAAAAGGTAGATGGTTGTTCTGTTCCATGCAACATTTAAACCGACATGACAGTCTACATATGGTAGAATGAAAAGTGAAGAAAAAAATTCTTACATGTTAAGCGCTTTCATAAAATTAGTATAGTATCCTTATGCAATGTTCCAGTACCCAGGAAAAGAACTGTAGCTGTACAATATCTATTGCTTTTTTTTTTTTTTACACACATATTTTGTGTTCTTGATTTTCCACAGAGATTATTAGGAATTAAAACATTGCTTTTCTGAAAAATCTTTCCAACGATAACAATTCATGTTCTGGACTTATATAATAGTTGCCGCTTGCATCACCACAGTGCTTCTACTTCATCTGCCGGTCATGAAAAATATAAGAACTGTGTTAGAGGAGTTCTTTCCAAAATTTCCTTGCTATCACCAGACTTAGAATATTCATAACTCACCTTATGTTTCTACATGATTGCTTCCTTAGTAAATTCATCTCTGGAATTAGACCAAGGATGAGTTACACTCCCAGCATATTTTTAGAAAGTTTATGAGAGCTAAGAAAGGTAGAGAGAAGGAGGAATACAAAACACCAAAAATATTTGATGCTTTTGAAAGCAATTAATTACCTGGTATAAAAGCATGAAAAGGAAATTATTTGGAGAGCAAACCTGCACACTAATGTATGCCAATATTAAAAAACTCCACAGCATTTTTCATCAGAGGATCTTTGCAAAAATGAGTGTTATTCTCCTTTATAGATACCGTGTTTGCTAAAGGTCACTCAGCAAGCTGAAACATGAGCAGAAGCAAGGTGTTCTGTCTCCTGTGTCTGTATCCTATCCACCACAAGACATCACGACCCTGTTAGGTTGAAGAGCTATGAAGAGAGGCTTTTGTCTGATTAATCTTTTGTCCTGTCAGGTTCACAACACCCTTTGCAAAGTTGTAGTTCAAGGTCCTCTGATGTTTACCTTACACATCACCACCTATTTTTCTGAGGTTTTTATAACTCAGGCATGAAAAATTTGCTCCAGGGTGAAAGTTGGCATGAAAGTGTCTCCAGCCAGGAGCACAGATGTTTTTTTTTTGTTTTTTTTTTAAACTAACTTTAGGGGAGAGAGAAAACAATGTTTATGTTTTCAAGACCATTTATTTGAGCCAGTTTATTCAGATATAACTATAATAAGAATCATACCCTGCCTTAGATCAAAATTACCCACTCATTCATTTTCTCTGCCACAGTTCAGTGGAATTTGAAGGATGTTTTGGATATTTTTGATGGTTTTTAAGTAGTCCACTGTGATAAAACCCTAATAGAAGGAATTTTCTAAGGGCAGAAAGTCACTGGAATTTCCAGCTCATGATGCTTTGGATGAACTTCAAATAAGAGGACGCCCATTGCATATCTCTCAGATTAACACTCAAGTTCACCTGGAAGTGATAAAGCCTATCATAGGTACAGGTAGAGTTCTAAAATTTTCCCTTGTTCCACGTGTTTCCACAAGTGCTTCATGTATCCTGGAGCATGCAAAGTATCCTTTCTGGGAAAGCTACTCAGCTCAGCCATGGGCAATGTACTTTGCCCAAGGTTAGGATGGAAATAAGCTCTACTGTGATTTAATTTTCTTGTGCTTTTGACCGGGCTGCTGCCCAGGCTGCTTCAAATTAACCACCATCATTACAGGTTTCAGATGGTCTTTCCCCCTACACCAGTTCTCTTGCAGATGTGGTGTGAATGATAAGAGAGAGGCTTCAGAAGTTCCAAAAAGGAAAGGGGTCCATTTCTAAAGCTGCTAATATGGAAAATATCCTATACACTAATGCATTAGATCACAGATTAAACATGCCCGATATGATTACCTACCCCACCATAAAAAAGAGAAGTGGCACTATCAGATGGAAAACATGGTCCCTGTACAAAGAGATTAAAATCTGACCTAACTAACATGGAGTGCCAGCAGCAAATGGCTGTCTTTCAGTCCAGGCCTCAACTATGCAAGCTCAAAATGTACTCCCACACCCTTGCACACATAAAAAGGAGAGTTTTCAATGTGCAAAACTATGTCTTTTATAAGTATCCAATGGACTTCTACATCTCAGGACTTCATCCCAGGGAAGTCTGGCATCAATAATAATTTTGGAAGGAATTTTAGGTAATATAAAGGAATATGGATGTTTAGGACTTTGGATAAAATGGCCCACATTTCCTCATTTCTAAACGGTTTATTTACTTTTCTTATGCTGTCCTGACTTTCTGCTCTATGGACTTAAGATTCGCAAAGTCCTCAAGACCTCAAGAAAGATATTTATTTTATAAAAAATTCCTAGCTTGTCTGAAGTGTGGTGCAGGATTTGACCCCACTGAATAATTGTCTTGTGAAATTTAAAAAGCATCTTTCCTCATAAAAATATCTTTCTACCCTCAAAAAAATATAGGGCAGTAATGCCTCTGAATTTTACAGTTACTGAGTAATAGTCTAAAAATGTTGAATTATTTTTCTTTAAACAACCTTCGAAAGATCCTGCGGGGACAGGCCACACCAAAGTGCCTACCAGGACAGCTATATCTACTTTTTCTTTTCATTAAGATTACTGCTTTTCCTCATCTCATCTTTCTTTCTTCAAATGCCGTAAGACCTATCCACCCTTACCACTGTATCTCCCACAAATACTTCTCAGGACTATCTCATGACACGTACAGACTATTTACTTAATTCTTGAGGAGGTACAGAGAGAAATTTTCAGGTAACTTGATATTTGCAGGGCTGGAGCACCTTCCAGTGAAAATTGTTTAAAATTGTACAGTTGTATGTATAGTAGCATGAAAGAGGAGGAAAACAGCAGATTACAGATAAAACAGCACAAGTTAATTATAACTATAACCAATTTTAGAGTTACAGCACAGTTTATAGCTGTGAAAAGATCCTAGACAGGGAGAATATGGAGGCCTACAATAGAGAAGAAATGTGAATTTGTAGGGAGGTTGTAAAAGAGATGCTAGTCCTTTTATGAAGACGGTAGTTATATTGCAAATAAGGGACAGATTTAGGGTAGCCAATCAGTGTTTTGACAACAAATACAGTGAAATTAGAATTCACCTAATCTCTCATTTTTTTCAGCATGGAGATCTGCAGCTAGTCCTGCTTTTACAGATTATGAAAACAAAGCTTTAGCATTTTAATATGTATATTTATAGTCTTCAACATCAAGAATCAACAAGAAAAAAAACTTTGAGATGATGATAGCTTTGCAGTATAAGAGCTTACAGTCTCCTTTATATTTTTCCTGTCTAATAACTTTGGATTACTTCCTGTTTACTGTCAGTGCATCTAATGCAAATGTCAGCCTAGTGCAGTGCTGACATGATATATGCATTAGGCCACACATTGATAGCAGAGAAAAAAGTTACTCAATTCTGACAGGACAAGAAAATTACCCACAAGCAGTAAAATATAGGGTAGTCATGTGACTATGTTCTGCTTCGAAACCATGTATCACATGATGATAACATAAGAATTAGGGGAGTGTGAGAGACGCTGTAACTACAAAGGCAGTTATCTATACGCCTGGCACTAGTCTGCACACCTGCACACCTATGTCTGACGTGTGCTGCTGCTGAGTTTTGCTTGGGGTTATTGTTTGCTGTTTTCCACCACAGTCAGCCTGACTGGGAGACCTGAGGCATTGCAGAAGAAAAAGAAAGGGGACAATAGAGGACTTATGGTCAATATTAATAGTTCAGTGTCCTCTACAGAAAATGAAGGCTTGTGATGAATTAAGAGTGCGATCTCTTGCAATCTTGTTGATATTTTATTTGCAAATATGAAACATCCAGTTCACCCACTCAGTGAAATGGAGAAGTAAATGCATTATCCACTGATAAAACAATACAGTCAAGGTGGCTGAGATCATGTCCATGTGTTTTCTAAGCAAATTCTGGCATTATATTTAGTTAATGTGAGCTACCGAAAGGTAAGTCATTGGTTAAAAGTCCTCTACTTGTATTTTTGCCTTTACTGTGATTTGCATAAATGCCGACTGTGCTACCTGAGAGCGTTCCTGTCCTGATTTATGGGTGTGTTTGTATTGCTCATATAATAAATCTTCTCCTCTAGGACACTTCTGTTCTGGTATTTATTGACCAAAGACAATTTGCGTTAAGAATGTTTTGAGATCTTGCCAGATATGCACTAGGGGATATTTGAGAAAACATTCAGTACTCAAGTGAATGAATCTAGGTAAGTGTATGATCTCACAGCCCAGATAAACCTTTTGCCATAATATTTTAGTACCTTATTTTATTAAGAGAAACCTATCTCTCAATGCGCATCTATTTACCATAGAGTCAATTCATTTAGGCCAAATCAAAATAAGTGCTGTAAGAAGATAATTTAGACTAGTAGTCTCAGGCTGGTGATTATGGCTCAGTGGACTAATCTTCAGGGTCAGATCTTCTTTTGCTGATCCTAACTCAAGCCTGAATATTACCCTGTATTGAAAAAAAATGCCCAAACATGACCCCTGTACCCTATTTCTAAATGTCTACATTTCTAATTTTACTTAGAGGAAAGGATTAATGATACTAGTTATTATCAACTCCAAACATATCTAGAATGCTTTGAATGAAATGAGCATTATGAAATGCTGGGAGCTGTGCATCTTCAAAGTGAGGAAGTCACCAAAACAAATAGGCTGTGATATCAGTGGGAGAAATACATTCAGCAGAAACTGAGGCACAAGAAGATGAAAAGGTGCCTGTGCCAGGAAAAATCAGCTCTACAGCATCTGGTGGCACAAAGGTGAAATTCTTCATGCTTATCCCATGGCATAGCCTTTATAAGATGTCCTCCCCTGGTACCACAGTGCTAGGAGCACAGATCCACCCTCTGTGGGACTTTACATGGAGTAGCTGAGGCCAAAGTCAACCTTTCCCCTGGGATTAAACACCCTCCCTTCAGAGGCCAGAGGGAGAGGGTAGGGATTCCACATGTTGTTTTCTCTTCCCACCTGCAGATCCCCATGCAAGGCAGGGTCACAGCACACACACTAGAAATGGGAGATGCTCTTGTATTTGGAGATCTGTCTGCCATCCATTTCTGGATGTGAAGCATTGCAGGAGCTCAGTCCCCACTAGTGAATCTGTTTCAAACCATAAGAAACATTTAGAGATTCATTTGGCCAAAAAGAGAAAGCAAGACCGAGCATGAATATCTATCCTACTGGTTAAGTCACTCACTTGGAAGGGAGGAGACCTGGGCTTGTCTCTTGTTTCAATGAGTGTTTATATTAAACAACCATTGGATAAAATACTTAAATAGTCATTAGAGCAGGGACAGCAGCCCAGGTTTGCCCTCTCCCCTTCCAGGTGAGGGCCCCAAACCACCAGAGAGTCATGCTTGGTCTTGCTATCTCCCTATCTCCCTATCTTTCTCTAATGAACCTGTAATTATTTGATGTAAAATGGAACAGCTTCCACAGCAAAGATAGGGAGATCACCCCTCCCACACTGCCTTTCCCCTGGTTTTGGAGAGGTGGGTTCAAAGACTCTTGGGCAGAGCAGGAAACACAGTGAGGTCTCCTAGTCCCAAGCTGTGCATACACAGTAAGAGCAGTGGCACTGCTCCTCCTATGGCTGTGAGGACTTCGAGTTCACCCAGCACTCAGCCCCTAAGGGGACCACACACAAAATAACACCTCATCTGTAGATCCTCATCCAGACAAGAATGAATTAGGTTCTGAGCTACCCAGCACTGAAACGTTTGGTGGAGCGCCCAGCAGCAGAGCTGGAGGCTCTGGGGGATCTCCTGGTCCTATCATGAGGAGCACTGGGGAGGTGGCAGGCGAGCAGGGGCTGGAAGGGAGCTCTTGTGAGATGCAAGGGCCCATGTCCTTGCTTGAATCTAGCTCTAGGTCACCTACCAAAGACCACACAAGGAGCCTGGGGAGGAGCAAGACCTCAACAGTCATTTCCTGAGGCAGAGCCCTGGCCATGACATCCAGGGATCTCTTTGCTTTAAAGCATTCCTACGCAATTTCTCCAGGAAAAAAAAAATCTGTAGTGAGGGTGGACACTAGGCACAAAGTTCATCACTCAGAAAGATCGTAGCTAACAACCACTTTCATTTCCAGTGGATATGTGTAATTAGCAAACCCTTCAATAGACAGTCCTGAATGAAAAGCACAAATAAAGCTGGTGAGTTCCTGGTGGAATGATGTAGTTATCTTTCCAGAGGAAAACAGTGCATCTGTGTGTAACCTTTTAACTCTTTTTCTTGTTCCTCCTCTCACTCTTATACTGGATAATTATTTATTTTGTAGCTTAATTAGCTAATTATGCATGTGTTATGCTGTTTTTAAGCAGGAAGTCACTTTGTTTAGTTGTTGGTGGCATGTGGCTTTTGTTAAGCTTCTGTGATGTCAGTTTATAATATAATCATCTTTACTTGCAGTGGTCTGAGGTGATGAAGTCTGTTCCCAATGCTAATATTTTAATTATCAGAGTAAAGTCTGAAAAAGGGCAGTAACTGAAGGGAAAACTTCATGTGGGTTTGAGGGAAACCAGTAAGTCTGCCGAAGTCCTCTGCTGCAGGACTGTGAGGCACAGTCACAGTGTTTCTCTTTAGAATAAAGTGTTTTGACAGTTTCCATAGTGACCTAAAAGGCACTGAGTGACAAGAGTTCACCAAATCTACCCAGGAGTTTCTTTGCTGGTTCTCCTGTACTTTCAGAAACATCAAGAAACTTGAACTGGATCTCTGTCCCATCAGCTCAACAACTAAGGGGTCTAGTTAGAAGTGGTATTTAGGAAGAAAATGTGAATGGGTCAGGTGGTGAGGAGCCAAGGGAGGTTATCTTGTGCCTGCTACAGCTTCATACACGAGTTCCACCCACCTGCACACAAGCACCCACTCTCCATGCACACAAGCCAGGTGCACAAAGTCATTGCAAGAGTTAGCAGAATATTTAACAAATGGTCAGCTATGAAAGCAACTACAGCTTTCATGCTGTTGATAACTCTCCCCCACAGCTGTCCAGTCCTCTGTCTGATTCAGAGATACCCAGCATGGTGCCCTGTGCCAGCTCCAAACCCTGACAAATGTCTCTTGTTTGCATTTGGTTGTCATATATCATGTAGCAGCTCTAGACCTGCACTGACATTTGTTTCTCTTTCGACTGAAAAGATGAGAAAGGCTCTGAGACTCGTTTCTGCAGTAGTAAACTCTAGCTATCTCAGTTAGAAAACTGGTCTCCCTCAATTCCTTATCTAGTCAACGGAGATGCTCGAGAACTCTACAGTGCACGTGAATTCGTTTCTTCTGAGAATTACCTATTAAAAAGTCTCTCCCATGCAGGAGCACTACAGCTACCAGTTTACAATACCCATAAGAGTGTTTTAAACCTCCTTTTTTATTCGCAGATTAATACTCTACACATTTCTATGTGCTAATATATTAAAAAAACTTTTCTATGAATCTTTTAGTTTTTCCGCCAGAAACTGTACTGCTACCTGAGGAATGCAGAATAAAAAAGACTATAGCCTTTCAATAAGTCCCTTAGAAACCATAACATGTACAACTTTTCCTACATGATCGGCTTTGGGACTGAAATGTTGCTCTGTATTTTTAAGCTCACTGACAGTTTTATGATTTAAAGGCTTTTTTTCTGCCTCCTTCCCACCCTCCCATTCACATATTCTTCACGGTGGTGGCTGTACAACAACACTCAGTAATAACCCCTTTCCCTAAGGGATCAAGGCAGGAAATTCGACAAGTCACTGCCTCTCCCTTTTAATTTTTTTCTTTTCATTTTTTTTTTTTTTTTTTTTTTTTTTTTTTTTTTTTTTTTTTTTTTGTTTGGTTTGGATGGTCTCTGAAATGGGTTGGAATGCAAATGGAAGATATTTGGCAGGTTGACATTTGTCTGCAAAGCCAGGCACTGAGCCAGAGGCATGGAGCAAGCTGGAGTGGGTTTACATAAAGTAGGAGCAATGGTGCCATAGCACTCCAATACATTTTCCCCTGAGACTCATAGGCAGCCCACTCAATATTTCATTAAGGGTGAAATCCAGCACTATTTGAAGAGCCTTAGGAAAAGGCCTGTGCACCAATTAAGTTCTCCAGGCCTCTGCACTGGTCTGAATTCCACCCAAAATAAAAATTGTTAGCTGAGGAAAAGATGCTATTACCTAGATTACAGTCTGCTCTTGTGAGGAAATGAGACTGTTGGCATATGGTTGGAAGCAGCACAATCTTTCAGAGCCTCCTCCTTGCATCACTTTCGGTGAAAGCAGGCTCTTGTCTGTCCATGAAGAATACTTAAAGTGCATAAGAATCCAGGCAAAAAAAAGAGGGCTGGATCTCTCCAGGAAGGACCCTAGGATGTAACAAGTGGAGGACAGGGGTGACTGAAGTGAGGTGGCTCAGATCATCCCAAAGTCTGTTCTTCAGCCTTAGGTATCAGTCTTCCTGCATCTCTTTCTGTACAAATACAGGATGCACACACGATGGGCACGATATGGCATTTACTACAGGCAAGAAGTGACTGCTATCCATTCAGTACACTGGAATATAGCTTTTGCTAAAGAAGAAGTTCACCTAAATTATTGTCTTGTTTATATCTTTGAGGCAGAAAGGCATTCAGTATCTCTATACTGCAGTAGGAAGTTAGTCTTAGATGGAGGATATCTTTCTATTAACAAGGTCAACACCATTATTTTGTATGGGTTGCATGAACACTCATTTGTTTGCATGCAGTGCGGGGAATGCTGCGTATTTTAATTTCTAAACAATGGGGTGGCACAATGTCAAAGAGACACAAGGGGACAGCGGGAGCATGGGGAATGCTTGTAATGCCCCAGAGTCTTTCCACAGCGAACCAGTATTAATACAAGTTAATGGTTCCTGTAATATGAACCAGCATAGGGTCATTTTAAGACTGATTTTTAATTTCCATCAGAGAGTATCTGCTCCATAAATAAATCTCTTTACATAGTGCATTAGATTGCAATGTAGAGTTGAGTATTGCATGCTGGAAATACATTTTTCAATTAAAAACCTCTCCACACTACATAGAGATGCCAGAGAAACTGAGTGCAGGGATAGGAACTTACCAAACAATTTGTGAGATCAACCCATCAATCGAATATTAGCCCCTTGATACATAAGCTTAACTCCCATTAGTGGCACTGTGAGCAACAAGACTGCATCAACAGAGAACCGACCTCAGGCTTTACACAAATGCAGACACTTTCCATTGAAATTAAGGTGCTTTTAAGAATGTGGTGTTAACAAAAATACAGTCTACACAATGAAAGTGAATCAAATGTTTACATTATATAATTGCTTTTTCTTGCTTTGACAAGGAAAATTAGCTCTGTAAAGTGCCAGTTCTTAAAGGGATACTTGAATACACTTGATGAGTATAAGATCCCTGCACACCTAAGGCTAGATTGAGAAAAAAACCTCACATATGCAATTGAGCTAATTTTTTTTCCTCTTGCAGTTGCTGTCAGGAGCCCGGGAGTTGAGGCGGTAACTCCATAATTTGCAAAAATGTCAAATGAAAGCAAATACACTTTAGCATGTGGGCAGGGTGCATCCAGCAAGAGATTGATTGCAGAAGATAATAGAGGAGGTCTTGATCCAGGTCAGCAGTCGCATGGTCCTCAATCAAGACTTTGGATTTCAAGGTCAGAAAGGGTTACTGTGATCATCACAGGACTTAGGTCTTTCTCAAATTAAATAATTGGAAAAAAAAATGGCTTTCTTGGATGGAGAATTCACTGTGGCACACCATAATTACTTTACCCATCCAAACAATAAATAAATATTCTTCAAAAATGTCTATCACTGTAAGTTTTCATCTGAATATTTCTGAGTTTAAGCATTGTATTTTATTTTATTATAACTTGTCCTGCAGAACTGAAGAACTCTCTCATCATGAGAAGTTAATGGGATTTTTTTTTCTCTTTTCTCTAGTCAACAGCAGAGGGAGAGAAAGAACATTCATTTGGAAGGTGGGACACCCACATTCACATCCCAGTTTTGCCTCAAGCGGAGTGAAGGGATTTGGACTACACTCCCCCAGCGAGCCAGTGGGTCACACTGGGGCCTGGAGTAGCATTCAGCCCGCAATACACTGTAATTTTGCCAGCTAATAAAGACATTTTCCCCAGAAGATTTTCTCCATGGATGGTCAGGGAAGTTTGCATAAAATCCTGAGAAGAAAGCACAGGTTAAGTGGACAGTGATAGATGCACTCTGCATCAGATGGGGTTTCACAAGCAAGCGAAGATGAGGGCAGGAAGTGGCATCACGAGCTCTCTCATAGACTCAGTCTGAAGGCCATGTTTCTCAGTTAGGCAGTGCCTGTTTTCTAGGGCTGCCTACAAAACCTGACACAAAGGGTGAAAATTGCAAACAATGAGTAGGAGTAGTGTATGCACAACCTACTGTATTTTCTTCACAGGTTTTATGTGTGCCTATTTCTTCTCTGATGTTTTGTGAAAGCTCTTTCCAAGGTGCCACAACCTGAACATTATTTGTAGCTTTGTTTGCAAAGTATTTCCTCAGAAAGTTACAAAATGAGGAGAAAAAGACAACAAAATCTAACACGAATAGAAGTCAGGACAGAGATCTTTAAAATTTGAAGGGCTCACAGAGCAAAACACTGATCTCTGGAAACCCATTGCCCTCAGTGGGCTGACACAAGTGTGTGCAGAAAGACACAATTCACGGAGGGCTTATTTAAGCAATGATTTAATATTCTGATTGAAAGAGGATGGTCTATATCTTTATGTCTGCCTTTGCAGGTAGTCTCCACTGTTTTAACTCCACTTTGATTATGACTCCTAACTCTAATAAAGCTTATAGTCATGAAGTATAAGCAAAAATCTGGGAAATAGGACTTAACAACAAGGTTAGCTCGGCTTTGACCACTTTTTTTTTAACAGATCACCTCCAGATGTCCCTTCAAACCTACATTACTCTGTGATTCTAGTTAAATCTTACACAGTGTAGTTATGAATATGACCTGGGGAAAGTCAGAAATGTTGGCTGAATAGTGACACCTCCTCAGCCACCAAGAAACTTAGCAAATCCCAAGTAGACATTTGATTTTGTAAGGCTAAGAGAGGCAAAAATAAGGGTTCTCAAGGCCTCCAGAGATCTATTAATAAAAAAGTGATACAAAGCAAAATATTCACAGTGGGTGATGGGTAGCAAGCGGAGACAGAAATAGCCTTTCAGGGCACTGGAGTTGCAGCAAGAGCTCCTGTCAAAGGTGGCATAATAAATTGATCGGGACAAAATGTACCAAAGGACAATGAGTTGAACTTCAAAGTTATCATTTTTTTAGAGCTCTTAGGGTAAAACTAATAAAGATAATTACACTGGTCAGAAATCAAATTGAAAAAACCCTGAAACAAGACTAGCAGTAATGAGAGGTGAGCACCATCTCTCCATGTTCAAGTGATGGTTTAGGAACATAAAGGTCACTATGCTTCTCCAGAGAAGTCCTCAGCAGCATGAGCTGAGAAGCACTATCTCTGAAACACAAACCTCCATGTAGGAGAACCAAAGATACTAGGTTCTTCTGGATGAAGGTCACAGCATGAGAATAGTGCAAGTGCTCAGATGGTCTCTTGTCTTCTGCAGAACTAATTTGACAGTTCAGATACAAAAAGATAAAGAATCAGTACCAGTTGCAATATTTTCAATGTGTTCTGTGTTCAGTGTGAGATTATAAATTTCAGCCTCCTTGCCACCTATTTTATTCTACTTATTATGATATCTTTCATTAATGGAAGTCTTAGACTCATACATTTACACATGTGAATTAGCAGGAACTGTTCTATTTATCAATGCATGAAAAGTTTAGCTTTGTAATTTAGCAGAAAAGAAATCAACAGATGTGCACTTTGCCTTCTGCAGTCTGCTCTGGAACAACATCAGCTCCAGATTTGATGGTCATTAGTGATGAGAAAGGTGAATATCACAATTACATTCCTTCAGAAATAATATAACAAATAATTTCGTTTGCAAAATCACATGATAAAGTAATATAAAACCTAGAATTTCTACAGTTTTCTGTCATATATATTACCATTTACATTCATTAGCAGTATTAGCTGTATCTAAGCATGGTACCTACTTTATATTTTTCCTATGTTTTTATTCCATAAAATACTAATATTCATACAAGTTAAGACTCTTTCAGAGAATCGTATACCCATTAAAATATTACAGATCACATTTTTATAGTTGAAAGATATGAACTCAACCTTACATTAACCTAGAGCTTTTACCAAGTCCTAAAAGTCATGGCAGGAATTAGACAGATGTAACCTGATTCCTCTTTACTTAGATTTCCATGGAAACCACTTTTCATTACTAGACCAGGTCCCAGACTCACTTATTTTCCTGAGATACCAAGGTCAAACCACAACTAATGTTTAATCATCAGTATTGCTTTTATTTTTTAAATAAAAACACAGTATTCACTCCCACAAAAAAAGCAAGGGAGTACGATGTTGACTAACATATATTTATGAGCATTTAATACCTTCCAATCTAATAAAATAACGATAATTTCTGTTAAGCAATGTTATGCATGCTAAGTACCATTACTGATCCAGTCCATGTTGAGACATCTGACATGTCACTATTATTTCTATATCTGAGCATATTTGAAATTTAAACTCAGAAGAATTGGAAATATTAAGCATGCATAATTAAGGTTTAAATGTACCAGGCATGAGTGGTGAGAGCATATTTTTCTCTCCCAGCACTCCTGTAATATTATTAAATAAATCTTTTACTAGGTATATATTTAGTGGCATAAAATTCTAGTCCTGGACACATTTCCTTCACATATACGTTGCACTATGTTTCCCCTATAGGTAAGTACTCTACACATCCCTCCTTTCAAAAAATATTCATACAATAAGAATCAGCAAATTCAACAATCTCTTTTATGTCCTGATTTGAAATCTGCTGAGATCTGCCTTCAAAAAGAGGTAACTTAGTGACAAATCAAAATGTATTTGGTCTGTTCTTTTCTGAAGAATCAATTAGAAGTTCAATTAAACATACTCCAATCAGGGAGAGAAGATGTTAGCTCTCTTTAAGGACTAGAAGTGGGTATTTATTGTTTCCTTGGGTTTTTTTTGTTTCTTCGATTTTAACTTTCAGAGGCATCTGACATTTTTTCTTTGCCAAATTCAAAAACCAAACAAAAAAACAAACAAAAAAACAAACCAGGGAGGAGCAGGATTCTGAATAGGTGTAGAGTAGAAAAGTTGATTTAAAGTAGATGGAGAAATGTTCATTTATATTAACTGTGAATCTGATTCAATCTATATATACTTCACCCAGGAAACATTCATGATTTTACAAATTATGCAGTCTTATGTTTTTCATTATTAACAGAGTTGTCTTGTATAGTAGTTGCTGCTGTTTTTCTTCTTGAAGAATGTAGTGGTTAAAGTCATCATAAGGAAAAAAACAATATCTTGATATAAAGGACTTCACTTTATTTCCTTCATGGCTATTAAAGAATCCAACTCTAAAGTAATTGGAAATGACACAGTCCAAATAAAATTAATATGCAGAGGTAGAAAATGGACATCAAGCTTCTCAAAATCAACACTGTCCAGGCAAAAACTTGCATCTCGCAAAATAAATTACTTGTAAAACTGAATGTCTATATGAAATATTAAGGTTTAAAACCATCCTGTATTACCCATTTTAAATACAGTCACCCGCCTTATGCTGCTTCTTCTCCAACCATATCTGAAAGTGAGCAGGCATACTGCATCAATCAAAAGAAGACTGCAGTGAGAAAAATAATCCCCCATCAAAGCAAAATACATAAATACATAAATAAGGCCAGTGTTACATAAAATATCAGTAGTGCTGAAAAGTATTTAAATGAGTGTTTAAAAACTTAGGGGTATTTTTCTCTCCCTCTTTCTGCTCCTCCTTACCCCCTCCCCCACCCTCAGCCTTAGCTTGTTTTATTTGGCACTTAAAGAGTCTGGTTTATTAGGCAAATATTTATGAACTTGACTTTAACCAAAATCCTGTTCACAGCTGCACCTGAGAGTTACTCCAGCCTTGGATTGGAGCAACTCTCGGGGATCAGCAAATTGTTTGCACAGCCACGGAGGGGGAATTAAAAATCTTGTTGAATCAGGATTAGCAGTCCACACGAGGAGGAGGAGGAGAGCTCATTTCCATAAGCTCTTCATCTCCCAGGCTGCTTCTCAGCTCTCTATGGCCTGCAGACATGTGTGACCCAAAAAAGAAGAAAAAAAAAAAAAAAAAAAAAAAAAAAAAGCATGAACAAGAGTGGGGGAAAAAAGACAATAAAGAAAGATGGGACTTTTGCAATTATTGCATTTGGGGCTTTTACAGTGACTGTATCTTTGCTTTTTCTGCTGGGCAAGGTATGAGCCAACCTTTCTGCCCCTTCAGCTGAACTCATATGACCTCCCACACCTGGAAATGCCTAACAGTGTCAAGACAGATCCCAACAGTATGGCTAAGCCTTTGTTCCTGCCCCAAGCAGTGCTGCCAAGCAGGTTAAACTTTGTGGAGCTCTGTTTATTTCTGCCTTCTGATTAATGGTATCAGAGCTGGGTATGCCGTGTGAAGTCCCACATCTCTCACATCTGTTGAGCCACCTACCTACCTATGCCTCCCAAGGTCTAGGCAAGAGCGTGCTTTCTGATCACTTGGTATCCATTAGCTGCTTGCCATTTGCATGCACATCAACAATATTTAAAATCCAAAACAAAGTACACAACAGTAGCATGCATCAGTGTTTTCCATGCCAGATAAATGGATAAAGCTGGCTGGGGTTAGCAGCAAAGAAACCTTTAAATAGCACTAGCTTTCCTTTGACACTATGCAATAATTTACAGCTGCCCAAAATCTGTTGGACTGCATGCCCATGAGGAGAGGTTTCGAAGCAACTACAGCCGGGAGACAGTGACCAGAATAAGGATGTGAACTTTGGTTCCTCACTAAGGACAGGAGCACGTGGTCTCTTATTGAGAGAAAAATACACATGCTCCTAACCTCTGAACACAGTAAAAACCTGAGGATGTAATGGCTATAGAGTTTCCATCACCTACTCATGTTCATGACCATTGCCACCACTGGCACAACCTCTTATCTAGAATGCAATACAGATGATTGAAGCATATTAAGCTTATTTTTTAACAAATCAAACCCTAGCAGAATGAAAATATATGCATGTAGGTTCTATTAGGTATTATGTAGCAGAGATAAGCACAGCAGAATCAGACTCAAAATTACTATGGATATGTGGGGGAAATCAGAAAACAGCAAGTCTTGCTTTATACATTGAGATTTTTCTTGTGCTTGCACTTGCTGTCCCAGGAGAGCCAAGTGAACAACTCTTTCCACGTTAATTGGGGGTTATATAGCTAAATTTCTACTGTACTGTATGCCTTAAACCATATCCTTCTCTATGATAGTTCATCCATCAACAGGTCTTCTAACCACTGCAATTAAGTAGAACCAAAAGTAGAAATCAATTTGTGAAGTGCTTGAAAGAAGAGAAAAGTCACACATGTCTCAGTTATGTGGTCACTTCAATCAACCATCCTTTTAAGAAGTTGCATTAGAGACTTAAGCTATAGTTTGAACAGATCAAGTTTGTTGACTTTGCAAGTCTTATTTTTATTCACTAGACTAGACTGAAATTTTGAATGAAAAATATGTGTGCAAATTTGGCCTATTTACGAAACTTCTTTTTTTAAAATACTGCTGAAACACATTATTGTAGATATTACGATTTGACAGCCAACATCTTTTTTTCTTGTGAAAGGTTTTCTTTCCTCTCTCCTTCCCCAGAGAAGCTGCTCTTTTTGTGATCCTAAATTACCCATTTGAGGTGGTCTTTTCTATCATACAGCCACTGCTGTTGCCAACACTTACACATTGGAAGTCCATCAGAAGTTCTCAGCTATGACTGTGTGCCATTTTCAGCACAATTGAAATATTCCTGCTCCTGGACTGTTTCAGAGACTGAAGAGACCCTTAGAATCACTTAGGCAACCCTCAGGACCTTCTCGATTGCTAGCATGTATCCAGGCTGACACAGGTCACCTTTGATGTGTTATACCTACCTAAGTTACAACCTTGCTAGGAACAGCCTGAACCTCAGTACAATACCTTTGCTGTCCCAAATCTGATGGCTCCTACTAGCAGAAGACACTGAGACCCTTACAGAAGGTCCCTAGGTAATTTTTTTCTGCCTAGCACTGATTGCTTTGTAGCTGTTGAACAGCCATGATTTTTGTGGACTATTGTCCACAGGACAGTGCTAACATGAAGATCATCTCCCAGATATTCTCACCCAGGATCATAGAATCATAGAATAATAGAAAGTTAGGGGTTAGGGACCTAGAAAGATCATCTAATCCAACACCCCTGCCAGAGCAGGGTGACCTATGGATGCTGCTGCCAGACATCCCATATAACATGATGCAGCCTTATTTCTTCATTCCACTGTGGATACAGCATCTGATATAACCAAATCTAACAAGGAATCTTTAATATTGACTTCCATCATTTCTCAAGTAGAAAATGCTGAGGTTTATTTGCCTTGTTCTTCCCTTTTTGCAGGTATCACTTTGTCCTTTCACTTGGCATGAAGTACCTGGACTATGGAAGAAATTTTCATCTCTTTTATTCTTTTATATTCTCCTTCACATCCTAGATCTCTTATTTCCTTCTGAAATCTTACATCTTCAAACCTACTGACCAAGAACAGGAAACAGTCACCACCACCACCTCCACCACACCAGCCTTTCAGTCCATTATGTGGCCTTCATAGTAAGAAGACAAATGGAAATTACCTCCTTCTTTTCACTCGCCCCCTCCGTTTCCATCTCCAGTGTTTGCCTGAAAATGCTCAGGAAGCCTCCACAGATTGGAGTTTGGATTGACAGGAAGCTGAACATGAGCCAACAGTGTGTCCAGGTAGCCAAGAAGGCCAATGGCATCCCGGCCTATATCAGGAACAGTGTGGCCAGCAGGTCCAAGGAAGTGATTCTGCCCCTGTACTCAGCACTGGTGAGGCCACACCTCGAGTACTGTGTCCAGTTCTGGGCCCCTCAGTTTAGGAAGGATATCGAGGTCCTGGAGCAGGTCCAAAGGAGGGCAACTAGGCTGGTGAAGGGACTCGAGCACAGATCCTATGAGGAGAGGCTGAGGGAGCTGGGGCTGTTCAGCCTGGAGAAGAGGAGGCTCAGGGGAGACCTCATCACTCTCTACAGCTCCCTGAAAGGAGGTTGTAGCCAGGTGGGGGTTGGTCTCTTTTCCCAGGCAACCCTCAGCAAGACAAGAGGGCACGGTCTCAAGTTGTGCCAGGGGAGGTTTAGGTTGGACATTAGAAAGAATTTCTTTACCAAGAGGGTGATCAAGCATTGGAATGGGCTGCCCTGGGAAGTGGTGGATTCTCCATCCCTGGAGATATTTAAAAAGAGACTGGATGTGGCACTCAATGCCATGGTCTGGTAACTGCAGCAGTAGTGGATCAAGGGTTGGACTTGATGATCTCTGAGGTCCCTTCCAACTCATCCAATTCTATGATTCTATGTGGCTCACCCTTTCTCCAGCCTGCACTATCCTGGTTTCTCTGGCCCCTGCAGGCACACAGCAAGGGGCTGAAACCTGGTGTCTTGTCAGTGAGTATACTGAGCCCTAAAAGAGAACGAACCCAAAAGTTTTTCATCTGGTTCATATTGGTTTCTTGACAGTAGTGCCAAGGTGAGACAGAGGTTGCTCTTGCAGTCATACCTAAACCAGATAGATAGACAGATAATGCAGAGTGGGCAACATGAACTTCCCAGGGATGTCTTCAGAACATTTTTGCAGATTTTTTTGCTTTTATTGTCTTTAGGATTGGTGCAGTGGCACATTACATTAGTGCAAACTGGTGCTGATGCTCAGAGGCTGTACCTACTCTGTCAGGATTCAAAATATTACCACAGTCTGCAAGTAAACAATAAGATATGACAAGGAGTGTGATGCAGTAACACAACAACGTACCTCGAGGGACACCTGTGAGGGAGGAGGTGAAACTGAGTGTATTCAACTGCCCAAGGTGTGATTTTTATCTCAAACCATAATGTAACAAGATGTGATAATAAAAAGGCACAGGAATAAAAAGGAATGAAAAAAACCAAACCAAAACAAAAAACCCCGTCTTTTTTAGAATGTCAACCTAGTTATGTGGTATGCTATAAAAAATGTTAAGCAGGTTCCTGCTTATAAAATTACTTGATATGATTTATATCAATGTGCTTCTTTTTAAAAAAGTCAATTAGCTGTGGTAGCCCTAGACTCTAATTTCCTCATCTGGATTCTGCTTCCAGAATCCCTTATGCATCCAACACTGTTTTGCCAATATTAAAAAACACAGTAGAAATTATTTCCAATTTTTGTCTCATTTTAAATATGGGGGTTCAGAATCACTGAAAAATAAATATAATACACAACCAGTTCTCTGTTTTCATAACAAACTCCCTTCCTTCCTGAGCCTATTTCACAAGTGTGTTCCTCACACAGATGCTTCACAAGCCTCAAACCCTCTTGAAAAAATTAAGTTCACTTAAACAAAACTAAAACACAGTGGCTTACGAATTCGTTGGGGATAATTTTAAGAGATAGTATGCTCTGTAATTTTAAGTTTTTTTGTGCACCTACAATGAAAACAATAGATATAAAATAATTTTAAAATATGGCAGACTCAAAAGATGCTCTCAGAAGACTTGAAGAGTAAAGAACTCAACCTGACCTATTACAAAGTAACCTTCATTCTCAGTGACTTCAGTCTCAGAAGAGATAGATTATTACATGATCAGGTCACTAAAGATGAAGGCATCTCCTGCTATCAGAGCACTTCTAACAAAACCCAGACCTCTGTTTATTTTCATATTTTAATCCAGGAGTCCTTAATATATTTCAGAAGTTTCCTAGAAAAAATTGTTTTTATCAAGTGCATAAGTATGATACAGACATTTTTACAAATGTATTTAGGGAACAGGTGAGGTTTTATGAACATTTTTTTCTGAGTTGCAGAATCCTATAACCCCTTCTTTCTGCTTTACCAATATACCAAGCCTTAGCCATCTTTTTCTACAAAACACGACATTGATTTCATTTTATGAAAAGGAGAATCATAGAATCATAGAATTGGCCGGGTTGGAAGGGACCTCAGAGATCATCAAGTCCAACCCTTGATCCATTACCACTGCAGTTACTAGAACATGGCACTGAGTGCCACATCCAGTCTCTTTTAAATATCTCCAGGGACAGAGAATCCACCACTTACTGGGGCAGCCCATTCCAATTCTTGATCACCCTCTTGGTAAAGAAATTCTTTCTAATGTCCCTCAGCCTCTCCTCATAGGATCTGTGCTCGAGTCCCTTCACCAGCCTAGTTGCCCTCCTTTGGACCTGCTCCAGGACCTTGATATCCTTCCTAAACTGAGGGGCCCAGAACTGGACACAGGACTCAAGGTGTGGCCTCACCAGTGCTGAGTACAGGGGCAGAATCACTTCCTTGGACCTGCTGGCCACACTGTTCCTGATACAGGCCGGGATGCCATTGGCCTTCTTGGCCACCTGGACACACTGTTGGCTCATGTTCAGCTTCCTGTCAATCCAGACTCCCAGGTCCCTCTCTTTCTGGCTGCTCTCCAACCACTCTGTGCCCAGCCTGGAGCTCTGCATGGGGTTGTTGTGGCCAAAGTGCAAAACCCGGCACTTGGCCTTGTTGAACCTCATCCCATTGGAATCAGCCCAACCCTCCAGTCTGTCCAGGTCCCTCTGCAGAGCCCTCCTGCCTTCCAGCTGATCGACAGTCCCCCCAGCTTAGTGTCATCTGCAAATTTGCCGATGATGGACTCAATCCCCTCACCTAAATCATCGATAAAGATACTAAATAGAACTGGGCCCAACACTGATCCCTGGGGCACACCACTAGTGACCGGCCGCCAACTGGATGCAGCCCCATTCAGCACCACTCTGTGGGCCCGGCCCTCCAGCCAGTTCCTAACCCAGCGCAGAGTGCCCCTGTCCAAGCTGTGGGCTGACAGCTTTTTCAGGAGAATGGTGTGGGAGACGGTGTCAAAGGCCTTGCTGAAGTCCAGGTAGATCACATCCACAGCCTTCCCCTCATCCACCAGGCGGGTCACCTGATCATAAAAGGAGATCAGGTTGGTCAGACAGGACCTGCCTTTCCTAAACCTGTGCTGGCTGGGTCTAATCCCTTGCCCATCCTGCAGGTGCTGTGTGATTACACTGGGGATGATCTGTTCCATAACCCTGCCAGGCACTGAGGTCAGGCTGATGGGCCTGTAGTTTTCCGGGTTCTCCTTCCGTCCCTTTTTGTGGATTGGTGTGACATTTGCCAACTTCCAGTCATCTGGGATGTCCCCAGTGAACCAGGACTGTTGGTAGATGACAGAGAGAGGCTTGGCGAGCTCTTCTGCCAGCTCTCTCATCACCCTTGGGTGGATCCCATCTGGTCCCATAGACTTGTGGGGATCCAAGCAGTTCAGTAGGTCAAGAAGACTCAATGATCTGCATAAATATAGTCCAGCTGCCACAGATGGGAAAAAAAAAAAAAAAGTTGCAAGTGTCATATAGAAAATAGCTACTGTTGGCCTTGTTATGATTATATGCAGTAATTATTTGAACACTGAGATACCACTGAGATGGAACATCTCAGCTCCACAGGTAAGTGGCTTCTGTTACTGGCTATGCTTGAAGCCAGTATTTAAGCAGATGCCCAGGAACATGGAAGTCCCATTGACTTTAGTGGGAGCACTTACAGTCATAAAGCTTATGATGATATCTTGCATTAGGGCTGCTGTTGTTCCTACTTGCCAGTATTTTATGATGCTGGCTGATCTATTTCAGCTTGTGATTGACTTCAGCTCAGCAGGAGAGGATATACCATCCTTATTTGTGCCCTTCACAAATTTCCACATTCATTGCTCTGCTTGCACTCTAGCACAAGTAAATGTCAGTGTACTTGTACAAAACAAATCTTTATTTCTCTGTTCATCTCCTCCTTGCAGGGAGTCAGATATCATGAGTTCAGAAAAGCAGGACTATATCAGTCCTCAGATGGGAGAGTCACTTGAGGAAAAGTAGCCAGAAAATGTTTGTCTTTAGTGAAAGATGCCATTTCTTCAACTCAGTAACAAAGCAAGCTTTCTGCTGGGCATTTGGAGTTGACTATAGTATAGAAAATGTCAAAAGGAGAATTAAAGCTAAGTTTTTGGCTATTTGCCTTAATTAAAGTACTTGTAGTAATTTTCACAATAGCATTCCCAGTGTTATGCCTGGGAAATTGTGACAATTGCACTTTGCCTACCTGAATGTCTGTGCTAGAGTTCAGTTGGATAGACTCTTTTTTGCTGCCAGGATTCAAATGTTATGTAGGGGCTCAATCGACTTTTAAACATTGTTGTTCTACTCTCCAGAGAGAAGTTCATGGCAATTCAGATACAATAATGGTTAATATTAGAACAATACATATCAATAAATAAAGGAATTCCAGGAATGGTTGAAGCGGTTCCTATATACGCTCACAAACATAAGCACAACCCTTCAGGATGAGAGGCAGTGTATGAGACACTACGCTGTAATACATTGCAATGTTATTATGCTTTGTATGAAGGATGCTATATAAAATATTAATGTATTTCATTAAAATGACTCTTAATGTCAATATGTAGTGTGACTGTGCCATGATTTCTTATGTTAGTAGGTGCTTTACTAGAAGTTATAACTTTACATTATTCAACCACAATAGTCTCTGTAGTAAATGTATTGTTTCTGTTATCAACTTACTTATGCCCCATGAAAAACCATTGCTATGGTGATAAATCTTTTATAGTACAGTATTCACCTAATTATACAACTGTTCTGTAGCTGAGACTTTAACATTATTTTCAAAAACAAAATCCATTTTCAAAATTAAAATATATGCAAATTATTGAGCCATAACCCTCAGCAGACAGTATTTTTATTGATAATTATTTCTATGTGTTAAAACTGTTACAGGTAAATGTAAAAGTTATTGCAAAGGGTGTTTAAGAGGGCTTATTTTTATAACTTTAAGACAATGTCTACCTTTGTTATTTGCCGATGGTAAATTATGCTGCTAAAGTAGCAAAAACTACAATGGAAATAAAATTATTCTATTTCTGTATGAAGCATAATATACAGCAAAAGAAAAATGCAAGGTCTGGGTTTATTAAGCATTTATTTGTAAATAGCATCATCCCTCCAAAAATGACACATTTAGTTTTCTGACGTTATTGCCAATTCCAAAGTTTATCTTCAAATAATTGTGATTATTATACTCCGTCTTAGAATTTGACACATGCTGTTTCAAAACTTGATCACAAATATTTTGATATATCTCAGGTAGTACAGAAGACAGGAAAAAGAGTCATACTAAAATAAAATAAAAGATATACATATCTGTGTGTGTGTGTTTATATATATATATATGTATATAAAAATAGTTCTCTCCCTTAAATAGTCAGTATACAAAAGTGATATACATCTAGCGACAACACTCTAAGTGCGTTTAATTTAGTATCATGAAACTTATAATGGAATACTAAACAGAAGAAAAGACAAACATGCAAACAAAACCAAAACATACAAAAGAGATGAGAAAAAAAAAAAAAACAACACACCACAAAAAATACAAAGCAGCAGAAGTAATATGTTGGTTGAATCCTGTAGCTAACTGTAGGAAAGCAATAAACTAACAGGGATATGACTGATAGTAAGATGGCTAAACTCACAATACCAGAAACACTTGAATGCAAAAGAGTGGAAAAATCACTAGATAATAATGGATAAGAACAATGTATGTAATGTTTTGCTTTAATTTTTATTCATTATGTAAGTGGGTAAAAGATAGGACATCTGATATAATTTAATTTCTACTCTGTTACAATGAATGTGACATTGATGTTTAAGATCACCTGAATGTCTCTTTTATTCCTTTTCCTCATAGCTTCTGCTTCTTTTCATCTTTTTTTTTTTTTTTTTTTTTTTTTTTTTTTAATAAGTGGATGGCTTAATATTTATACCATTAATTTGTGTAGCATTTTTGAGACGCTTGTTTATAATGGGAGCTTCAATAAATCAAAACCGTCAAGTACTGTACTGATGATTATTCAAACAGCATCAACAGTTAATAGACTATGCTTCCTGTAGGTTATGTAATCTTAACTTTAACCATGAGATAAATTTTGTCTACTGTCTTCTAAATATTTAGGCATGTGCTTCAACTGGAATAAAGTACATATATGGGGCTAAACAGATGCCTTGTTGAATGGAGGCACAAATCCTAAAACTGAGCCTGATTCTTTGATCTACTGATCATCTTTTATTGTATGCAAAGCTGTCCAGGGAGGATGAGTTACTGACCCTTAAATGAATAACAGTACATTCAGACAATGTTTTTCTCATGTCTGCTTTGAACAGATACAGAATTAAATAAATGTCTGAAATCTGCTATATTTGGGAAAAGAAGTAAAGAAAATCAAAACTGGAGGACCTGCATTTGGATGTAGTATCATTTTCTATCTTTTGTCTGAAGGTTATTTATGTCAGTTTACTACAGGTAAGAGCTGATTCCAGATATCTATATTTTCTATGTGTTGCATTTCTGCAGGACAAAGGCAGGTGCTTGCATCATTATTTTGTGAAAATAGAAATTGAAGGGATGACTTGTGTTATCAGTTCCAATCTGTGGCTAATGGAGGGAACCAGGTCATATAATTCTCTTAATAAATTTATCAGACCCTCTGTTTAAACCCATTAGATTTTTTTTTCTGTCATTGTTCATATTTGAAAACTATTCCAGAACTTCAGTCATCTGTTAGTTATAAATATTCTCTCAAACAAACACACAAACAAACAAAAAAATGCAAAGGAGAAAAGGAAATTGTGCTGTTGAAGATCTGCTATGTTGACACTGTTAAAATTTAGACAATACTCCTGCATCCGGGTTTTTGGGCACTAATAGTCACATTCAGTAGGACTCATAAAAGCCGAAAGCAAAAATAGTTTTAGCTTCCTCTTGAGAAAGATTTATAAGTCTGGGCCCTCCTGACAAGAAAAAACTTGGCCTCTCCTAAAGAACTAAGAATCTACCCCTAGAATTAATCACACCTAAATTTATCACTGTCTTTCTAGACCTGCTTAACAGTTATTTTGAAAAACCACAGGTCAAATCACCCTTCTCTGGGGATACACTCTCACAGTCAGAAAACTTGGGAAACTAGCTTCTGAGATCTTCAAGGTTTCTGGATTGCATCAGTTTAAGGCTATTTATACAAAAGCCATTGTTCTAAGAGAGCAAACCCTGTTTTCCTCCTATGACTGAAATTGTCATGTACCAGGGTTTTCACAGCAAAAATGAGGTTTGGGTTTTTTGCAGGATTTTGGAGCGGTTCTTTTTCTTTATAGGAAAGTAATACAAAAATCTTCCTCTAATTGTTACAACCCATTGGTCTTGTTTCAGGCCTGTAGATTTTGTCTGTCATTTATAGCCTTGGAAGAGGATTCACAGAAAACAAGTACAGTCACTGGTAGAGGAGGAAATATTGCCTGTTTCTTCTTTGAAAAGAAAAGTTTAGCTACATATGATAATCTCTCTTCCAGTCACAGAAATGTACATAAATACATAATTTTCATTACACTATATATGTAGCAATCTCAGATTTTCAAAACACTGAACACGTATAATAAATTTTCAAGGTATTCAAAGTAATAAAGTGTGGTAAGTATCTCCTTTAACTGAAATTCACATTTACAGGTTTTGATTTAAAACACTTAAATAGTGTTGAAAAATGAAGACTTTCAAAAAGAAAACAAAGAGAAAGACTTAAAGAGTTTGAACACTGAAGGCAAAGAATGGTATTGAAGCTAGAATATCTCTACCTCACTTGTCATTTTCCAAAACAAATAAGGTCATGTAAAAAAATAATGCCACAGGGCAGCTTGAGACACTCACTAAGAACTTTGCTTTCTTGGATCACCAATACCATGTTTTCCTATAAGTGAAGACTTCATGTTGTTTGAAACTTTGCTGGGGTAAAGACTGTAGGAAGACATAAATTTATAAAATTTTAAAGCTCCTGATAGGACACTGCCCATCTCTCAGGATATCTTCAAGACAAATAAGCTTGCCACACTGAACCCTTACCTTTTTATTTCAGGCTCACAATGAATCCTTTAAGCTTAGTTCAACTTTCAAATCATAGAAAAGGCAATACAATTTCCTAAAAATAAGAAGAATTAAAAATGCTAGTGCCCAATCATATTGATTTCACTTAGAGCTGAGGGCACTCAGCACCTTGCAGGAGGCTCTTGCAACATCAAATGATCAGGCCCTTGTGCAGAAGGAAATCTTTCATTGATTCCTCTTAACTGTAAATAGTGTCATTTCAGAGGAGGAAGCACAGAATGTCAAATGAGTTACACTTCAGGCCCTCACTCGCAAACATTTCTGTGCAGGAGAGCATCTACACAGGTGAGCCAATTTGGTGGTATCTGCTGGGGACAGGGAGACAGGAACTGCTCTCCCCTGCCTGCCTGTGCAGAACTGTACTAACAACAGGCAGATTTTCTCCACTCCCTCATTTTCCACCACAAGCCACACTAAGGCACGTGAGCTGGGTGCACAGATTTACTCCCTTACAAGTGCTCTTAGAAATGTTTCCTTTCCCTCACTTTCTAAGTAATTTCATAAGTTTTATTTCCTTTTAGTAGCATGAACTTTCTAGTATGCCGAGCACCTGTCCCTTTAATATAGCACACAGGGTTCTTTCCCTCCATACTGTACCTTATACTCATTAACACATATCAGTCAAAAGCACTGTTAATTAAACTGGCAAGATGATTACACACGCCTCCATGTGCCCCCTCAGAGCATTCGCTTGCCAAGATTTTTCCTCCCTCATCTAAAGTGGGTGGAGAAGGCCCTGAGTAAACCAGAATTTAATGTTTAAAAAAATATCCCAGTACATTGTTCTCTTGGAGTAAAATGACTTACACATCATCACCACTGTCCCAAATAAATAAATACAATGCTGACATCAGTCTGTAAAACTAACACATGCATATTTGATCCGTATAGACACGGCATATAATGACATTTCCTTTCAAAGCTCCTCTCCAGACAGAAGACTCAAAACACTGACCTTGAAGTCTGGACTAATGAGGGTGTCATAAAGAATTGATTAAAGCTGGGCAAAACCTATCAGGTTATGGAGGTTGGAGTGTTTATTTTCCTTTCCTAATTTGGGGTTTTTTTTTTGAAAATCTGAATGATTTCCCAGATTTTCTATTCATTTCCACTTGACTATGACATTTCATTGGCTTCGAGCAAACATTTCCACAACATTTCAAAAGTTATAACCATTTTTGCCACATTGCCACAAAACTCATAGGAGAGTTTGCAATTCTGTAATGTGCCTTGGATCAAGCTCTCTTCAAGAATACTATTGCAATGACAAGGCTGGAGGGTACAGTAGTGAATTACAAATAAAGGCAGGCAGCGGTGATCCCCGAAGCAAAGATAATGTACTTTTCTAGTACAGGCCTTATAGCTGCACTATAAGACATCCAACCACCTTGCTAGCAGAATACAGTTCTAAGAAGCCGTAAAAAAATACTGCCTCACAAAGAAGGAGATGAATTAGCAGAAATACTCTGGAGTATAAGGAGAGAATCTAAGTTCTTGGGAAGTGGGACAGGTATGCAGCTGAGTGCCAATACCCTTTTCTTCAGCAGAAGAGGTGTCCTTGAATGCTGAAGAGACAAATTAGATGTAAAACAAGCTAGTAAAACATCCTCCATACCCCACAAGAATTTTTCACCTGAGTTTTTTTTCCTGTCCTATAGTAGAAAAGGTCGAAATTCTGAAAATGTTTGTGAACTTCAGAAAAATTAAGGGAAGGGAAAGTATGACTGAGAAACATGGGATTTGCTGAAATTGTTTTGCAGTCCCTTGCTCAAATCTGATACTTGGAAGATGAACGATGATTACAATGTAAGTAAATGAAGTCAGATTAATAAAAAATGTTATGTAATTTCTTTTTAAATAGAAAATTAATAAAAATTATCCTTCTCAAAACAACATTTTATAGTTTGACTAATCTATAGTTTCCAGTTGAAACAATCATAAAAATTCTTGACCTGCTCTGATGGGAATATTGATATCTATTTCAAGAATGTTAGACCTCCTTTGTCAGAAAGGAAAATAGACATTTCCTATAAAAGTTTTTCAGGCTTGCCATATATAGATTGGTAAATATTCACCACTTGTCTTCCTCACCACTTGAGGAAGATTACTTTTTCGTTGGTAATCAGAGAAAACGACATGCTAAAAAAATTAGAGACTGGTTTAAGACTGATTTCAGGAAACATTTTTTGCTATCTGGCTTGTATAAAAGGGAGCAATGTTGGCCACATGTGGTGAATAGAAAATTCAGTTCCTTGAGGACAACCTAAAGTTTGGGTGAACACTGACAGAAGTGACCCAGCAAATAATAAGTATATTGGAAGTAGAGAGGAGCTGACTTCTGCTGCATAAATTCTCTCTAGGTTTAATATCTATGTCATCCAACAAGCAGCAGCATAACAGAGGTGACAAGAGTGCTCACATCAAGCTTATGTAAACAGGTGCAACTCTCTTTTTCATGGCTCTTCTACATCATATGTGCCAAACATCCTGACATCAATTTTTTGACCCAAGCATGTAAAAAAAAATCCCTGATTATCACTTGTAGGAAATGGTTTTGTTTGTAAAGACTATGTCAAACTAGCTGGTGATTTAGATTGATGGCAATACACCACAGCTTTAAAACACATAACTTAAGTAAAATGAGGACCTGTTGGAGCGAGTCCAGAGAAGGACCACAAAAAGGGCTCTCCACAACTACCTGAAAGGAGTTTGTAGTGAGGTGGGTATTGGCCTGTTCTCCCAAGTAAATAATAATAGGACTAAAGGAAATGGCTTGAAGTTGCACCAAAGAAGGTTTAAAGTAGATATTAGGAAGAATTTTTTTACTAAAAGAGTAGTCAGGCACTGGAAGAGGCTGCCCAGGGAGGTTGTGTAGCCACCATTCCTGGACGAGTTCAAAAACCATGTTGATCAGGAACTTCACGACATGCTTCAGTGGGATATTGGATTTTTTTTTCTTTTTTTACCCTGTGTTGACACTGGGACATGATGATCTTAGAGGGCTTTTCCAACCTTGACAATTCTGTGATTCTGTGAAGATGATAAGAGGAATGAACCACCTCTCTTATGAAGGCAGGATGAAACATCTGAGGTTGTTCCGCATGGAGAAGAGAATGCTCCAGGGAGACCTCATAACAGCAACCTTCCAGTACCTTAAGGGCTACAGGAAATCTGGGGAGTGACTTTTTACATGCATATGGAGCAACAGGACAAGGGAGAATGGCTTTAAACTGGCAGAGGATTTAGGTTAGACATAAGGAAGAAATTCTTCACTGTAAAGGTAGTGAGACACTCAAACAGGTTGCCCAGGGAAGTTGTGGCTACCCCATCCCTTGAAGCATTCAAGACCAGGTTGGATTGGGCCTGAAGAAACTTGGTCTAGTGGGATGTGTCCCCTCCCATGGCAGGGGATTTTCAACTAGGTGATCTTTGAGGTCACTTCCAGCACAGACCATTCTGTGACTCTATGAAAAACAAGCAAAACTAATGGTGGTGACCCATGGGAAGTTATGAAAAATAATTTTGATATAAACCTGGATCTCACTGAAAGTTATTTAAAGTCCCCTGAAGAATTCAGAGGGAGGTACGAGTCTTACCCTGACCAATTACTCTTCCTTCAAAATCTACTATGAATACCTGATTATATGATGACAGAAGTTTCTGTTTTCTGAATTACAGCTGAGGAAAAAAAATACAAAAAGAAATGTAACAATCTAACTGAACAGGGATTTTTCACTGTCTTCCAAGGGAAAGCATTTTGGAAAGTCATTTTGGAAACATGACAGAGTGATATGGAAGGACTTCAGGCATAAAGGCTGTATCTACCATCTGCTAGATTTTCCAATTTTACAGGGCTTGAAAAAGGCACTCGCCCACTTGCAGTAATGAGCGAGAAATGGTCTCTGAGGAGTACAGGCAGCAGCAGGGTGAACTTTACAAGACTGTGTCTACTTCCTTGAAATGTTCAGAGGGTACTGCTAGAGAAACAGATCAAGTATGGGTTGGTGGAAGAGACTTCACACCACTTTAAGTACAAATATCATGTTACTAGTAGAAAATGACTGTGTGAATTAGCCAACAGATGGAGTTTAAGAATACTCTTTCTTCTTTTTTCTGAAGCATCTGGTTCCAGGTGATATTAAAGATAGGACGGTAGGATTGCTGCATCACTACTCTGCTTCATCATTGCAGTCACTTTACTCCAAATGATTTGAGAACTTGTTAATATGACAGTCACTGTAACACAATAATGCTTAGGTTCTGAATGAGCCAGCAGCCAACAATATTTTTCTAGAAGACTAGGGACACAAAGTAAGTTGAACTCCTTTATAATCAAAAAGTAAAGGGATAGAAGTTCTTCTCTCTCATTGTCAAGCATGTGACAAACTCCTGCAATGTTGGTCATAAAACCTAGACCAGAATTTAGTGACAAAATCAAGCCAGTCAAAAAGAGAAAAATATGTCCACTGTTACTTTCCCCAGTTAACTTTTATTCATACACTAAGTAGTGCCAAATTCAAATTGCGTGATACCTTCCCTAGAATAATATTATAGGCAGTGAGGCAAAGTAGAGATGCCAAATGGTTTCTCATAGAACTGGAAGCCTGCATTATATAGTATTAATTTTCTTTGAATTTTCCATTAAAGATCACTTCACGGTCATTTGGCTGAATTTAAAATACACTCTTTGTATACTTCATGTATTTATGATCTTTTCAGCCACAGCCAGGCACATGGTTTGAACAGTGAATGTAACTAACCACTGGAAAATGGGAGATGGAGAACATGTTCCATCATATGAACTTCTTCTATCAGTGTAGTCAGCACTTCCCTGACCTCTTATGCAGACAAAAAGAAAAAAAAAAAAAAAGGTTTGATGCAGAATGATCCCTCCAGTGAAATTCTCTGGCTTATGCAAGGTCTTAGCTATTATTCTTGTCTTGCTACCCATGCCTTGTCTTGCACACTGAACTGCTTGCTAGAGGGCACCAGGATGTATCTGTAGTACCACTCACACCTTTATCTCCTTTCTTATGGACAACTACTTGCTACACAGTATTAGAACTGAAAATTACAGATAGGCAGTCACTCAAGGAGTAAATAGAAACTGAGTGTTGGGAAATTCACACAAGGAAGCTAGTTTTATAAAACAATCCAAAATTTCATAAACAAGAGATTCAGAAAAGCGTATGAGTGTTGACTTCTGCAAGAACTGAACTTGTCACTATTGCTGGTTTTTCTCTACTGAAGAGACATTTGCAAATGTCTCTTCAAGGGAAATTTTGCAAAAGCACCAGGTGGTCCTATAATCAAATATTTCCATTTTCTGACAATCTTCAAGTAAAATGTTTTATTTACTGTTCTCCTGGCTGTCCGTACCATTCCTAAAAATATCAGGCCTGTGGTGTCATAAATTTGTATTAATTTCTGTGTCTTTTGCAATTTAAATGGTTGAACCACATCTGGTATATGGGTTAGACAAAGTCACTCCTTGCTGAACCTGCCAACTCTCAATCATATACAATTATGTGTTACGAAAATAGAGGCACCTATAGATTCAGATATTTTTTTCCAATGTATACACTCAGGCAGTTTTACTGTAGAGTGAATAATATCTCTGAATCATTAAAATATTTTTCAGTCAGTATATTCATAACTATAACTAAATTTGTGCATTAAATTACATTGGGTTTTTCCAGAAAGCAGCTTAGCAGTTTTCATGACAGACAGAAATAAAAGGCAATGAAATTATGCTGATTTTTAAACATAATTTTCCAGTAGTCTAAGAAGAATAAGTTTTTCATTTAAAAAAGCCAGCAGGATCAGCAGGCAACTAAGTTCTGTTTTAGTTGAAAATCAGTGGGAGGGAATATAAAGCCATATTTTTTTTTCCTAAACGGAACTGAAGCAGCAGCAAAGCTAACAAGTTGTAATCAGCCAAGATTTTCTTTTAACATATCACAAAAAAGGTACTTTAAAAAAATCCATAGCACCCCAGTGCAATATTACAAAGCACATTTGCTTCAAGTAGTTATTCTTGCAGCAGAAAGTACAAAGAAAAAAATATCTCAGGGAAGGTAGAAAGGGGGATTGTTATAGCCATTTATAAGTACAATTTAGGTTATTCATCTATATTTACAAAACTCTCAATAACCAGCCAGCTTATGCTTCACCTCTCCCAAAATTTAAATTTAAAAAGAATGTCCCTTTGATGATAGGTAAATACTCACCAGCCTCATGTCAAGAAAACAAACAGAAAATTCTTCCAGCTCTCAGCCGAGCCTTTCTCAGTAAAGTAGAAATACTGAAGTGGGTTTTTCAGCTTGCTACAAAGGTTAAAAAATCAGATCAATGGTAAACCAACTGTAAGACAGAGCTCTGGAGAAATCATTACTAAAGATTGTCCTGCTAACCTCCATTCCACAAATGTCTCCATTGACTTTACTGGGCTTTGGATCACACCCAAAGTGGTTTGTTGCCCACTTCTCTGTCAGCTGAAGAGAGAAAAATTTCTCAAATAGGCAAATCCTAGGCCACTAGGGCACTGAAGACTAATGCCAATGAAATGAACTAGCCAGAAATCTGCTGCCTGCCAGGACACATCCACTGAAAGGCCATGTTTAAGCAGATACTAAAATTCTGCACTGAACATTTGGTTCAGCTTCCAAATTGTCTCTAAGGCCTACATAACTTCTTTTTTTATGGGAATTAAGAACTACACTAGCTGGTACAAGCCTTGGAAACTGGGAAAAGCTGGCTGGCTCAGAGTAAGGGTTCAGGCACTGCTGTTCTTTAGATTGTACTGGCTTGCTGAGGAGCAGGGCTTGGATATGCTGATGGAAACTTGAACAACCCTACAATAACACAGATGACAGCCTCTTCTCAAAACATTTATTTGCCTCTTCCTATTGAAAACGTTTTAGAATTTATAAACATATATATATATATATATATAAACTCAATATAAGGGAAAAGTTGTACAAGAGTTACATATGACCATAAACCACATGGTCAGATATATCCCTAAAAATACATTGAACTGTAAAAAATGTTAGGCTGAAGTCACTTATTAGGAGCTCTAGGAAGAGGCAGAGCAAGAAATAGGAGACTTCTTTAATATTTTAGCAGTAAAATTAAAGGACTGCAAATCTCAGATATTAGTAGGACATTGTTATGTGGTAATGAACCATTGTTTGATGTTCTTTAAAAATTCCTTGGAAGATCTTTTCACAAAGTTTAACTTTGGATTATACAGAATACTGCTTAAAGCACTCTCCATGAAAACAAAAGGTGAGAAATTGCCAAAAGTGCTTAATTTACACACAGCAGTATTTTCATCCATGGAACCAACACACTAAATGGTTGATAATTTAACCTTCATTCCACCATTGTCATCATCATGACATCACTGGTCATATCCTGATCAAGACCAGAATTTTACTGTCTCTTACAACTTCTTTTTAAAAAAAAAATATGGATTTTTTTTGTAAAACCAGAATATGCCAAAACTAAGCATCACTCTGACCGAGATTAAGTATTTCTGCTCAAGTCCATTTAAAAGTTAAATTGGCTTCCAGAACTTTACTGTGCTTTTTGCCCTATTCCCAAATTTCTCTCTGGAAAAAAAATGACCTTTTGAGTCATGGGCTTTCAGACATTACCGATAAATTTTAGTACACAACTTCTTTCATAGGTAAGGCAAGACTATCAGAGATTTCTATTGTTAGGTTTCAGTCACAGAGAGGTCAAGAAAAGATGGATGACTTCCAGATTTGATATTCAGTTGACTGCAGCTGTTCTATAGTCTGGAGAATAATCAGCATGTAAAAGAGCATTAAACTATAGACACTCAGATTCCCTTGCCACGATAATAACATTTCACATAATTGATGTGGAAGAATGACCTGCATGGCTGACCAAACCAAGACTCAGGTCACTTCAATAATTAAAAAGATAGGTAAGATCAATAACAGCAAATGGTAGCAGTTTACATCACAATAACTGACTACATGTAGTATAACTGGCAGTAACAACCTCATATTTATTAAGGCTGGGTGAAATTAGTAAGAGGAAGAGAAAAAACAGTGAAGTCTAATTGTACACATTTGTTTTCTGGTCATCAATATTTAGCTTGTTATGGAATTTCAGTGACTCATCGATTGTGGAGATGTGTAATCAGCACACAGATTTTATTTAAGCATTGATCTTTCAGTCAAAAGCCCTGTAGCCCATCTACTCAAGAATTTCTCTCTTGGCAAGGCCAAGAAAGAAATGCCACAGCAAACTGTGCTCCATTCTACATGCATGCAGATGATTGTACAGACAATAAGACACGTCTGCAGACAATATACTGCCAGGACCTCCAAAAGCAGTTTGAGGTTCTTAACTCAAGTAACAACAGCATGCATGCTTCTGATATTTTTCTGAAGGAAAAAGTCAAATAAGGTTTAAAACACAAAAGCTTTTTTAAAACTATTAAAACATTGCACTTCTGTTTGTTGTGACCTGTCTCTCAAAGTCTCATGGAGTAACCTGATCACTGACACAGTCCTGTAGTGATGTTAAACCTATATAAAGTCAACTGATTCTTTTCAATTAAGAAAACAAACAGTAATCCTCATGGGATGGAAAACATCTTTTATCACATAATTGGATTAAAATTAAATCTAAGTTTAAAATCTCCTGGAAAATATTTTTAATCTTAAGAGTCAAAGTAAAATAAAAAACCAAAGTACTATTTTGACAATGGTTAGAATGTTCATGCACTAGAAAAGCAAACTGTATGTTTCTGAGAGTTGGCTCTCCTAGGCATATATCCACTGACCAATGATTATAATTTTGTCTGCACTGTTTGGCATAGCTTCCAGTACTGTGACTACTCTGATTTTTACCAGCTAAATCTATTCTGTATTTGTAGAAGGCATTTTAGTGGGCAGTGCCAGGAAACTAGAGTCGGTGGGAGAGCCAGCAATCTGCTTGTGCTGGGGGAAGATTTCCACCTTTTACCGTGTTTTCAGAACCTGTGTTTAACCTGTTGGAGTTGTCATGACAATAACCCTTTGCCATGAATTTAAACTGGGTTTTAAGTTGCTTGTTGAGAAAAAAAATCATTGCAGGCCTGTAAATGATACCCCTCAAACTTTAGCCTTTGTTGGCTGGCAGACCTCTTGAAACACAGTACACAGCAAAACTGTATCAAGATTAGAGACCCTAACTGGTGATAACTTCCATTGTTATTATCTTAATAAACTTTCTGTACTTGTTTAGCCTGGATAAGAGAGATACAAATCAGTCATGATAGCTGGAAAACTACAGATAAGCTGGTCATCTTTTCAAGATAAAAATGCCCATCTCTTCTAAGATTGTAATCAAGAACCCTGTGCTGATATTGAGTCTGTCCCTACTTGGCCCCTAGCTAATTAAACACTAAGATGAAATCCATTGTTAATGGTTTTTTTTTTCATTTAATGCATTTCATTGTATCTAGTCTGTGCCTTTTTAAAGATCACAGCATCCTAAAAAACTTTATTAAAGGTTATAAAAGCCACTTACACCTGGTCGTCTCATAAAGATGAAAGCTTCAGGAGCATCAAAGTTTATAAATCTCTGCTTCTCAGGGAAAGCAAGAAATGTGGCTCCACTGAAAGTCCAAATTCAGGTTGCCCCATATTTCAGGGAGCTTATCTAATGTACACATTTTCATTTCACTATTTTAAAATTCTTTTTTATTTTTCAAATATGGCCCTAAATATTCCCACTGGGAGTCTTTTTCTGTTATATTTTGTGGGGTTTTAAAAAAAATTTGGGGGTTGTGTGTTTTGTTTGTTTGCAAAGTTGAGACACAGAGACCACCAATACACTATTCATCCAGGAGTGTGAATGAATAGGAATTAGAACTGAAAACGATTAGGTGTGGAGGCAATTCTCTGCCAACCTTCTCTATTTTGCAAAGATATATTTGAATGGATTATGGAAAAGCAGTAACCCCTCTTAATTAAGGTTGCTGGTAGTACTGCAACAGTACTGCTGCTCTCAGTTTTCCACCATGTTACTTCTGATTATGCTTGGATATATGATTTTTTTCTGTTAATTTTTTAGAATACAAACTGTCTTATTGATTTTCTGAAGTAACTTCTCAATTTGCAGCACACAAAACTGTGCACAATATACATGCCTCTTACCTGATCGACTAGAATCTGTTGTGCTTTGAACTCAGAACTACTGTGACATATATCTTTATTATATCAAATGTTAAAAAAGTCTCTTCTTACAGCCTTCACTCATACAAGTGTTCCATGTAGACTGTTTAACCATATAGTAATAGATTGCCTCCACCCTATTTTTTTAACCTGAAAACGTTTGGTGCACAAGTAATTTCCATGTTCCACTAAACAGATTTAACTAACATTTCTATGCAAGGGAAAAATAATCAAATGTTGTATTTTATATATTACTTATGTTGTTCTTTTGCAATATTACAAGCTCTGCTCTCTTCCTCTGGAACTTCACTATTCTGCATTGTGTTCCATTTCTGGATTATCAGCTGACTTTTCTGTGTGATGGTTTTGATAAAGCTGTCCTGAGTGACCAAGGACCTCTAACATTGCAAAGTCTGGCCACTCCTAACCTCTTGTTTTTTTCCAAAAATATCCTTCATTCAAGTTATATTCCAATAATTTATTTATTAAAAAATGCACAAGGAACTTCAGTGTTTGCTGCACTAGGTTTATTCCAGCCACCAAAGTCGTCACAAACAAATTTCATACCCATTTTAGCACGCCTGCATTACAGTTGTTTATCAGGTCATATTTTCAAACAGCTGCCTCTAACGCATATTCCAACTAAACTTCTAGCTGTGCTTTACTAAACTACTCTGTCTCTCTTTTCCAGTTCCTGTGGCCCTTCTTTATCTTAGCCCCTGCTATGCCAGGTGTCCTCTTCACATTAGTTCCAGACCTTCTAGGCATACATGTTTATGTGTCCCCATTTTCCTCTGGGGAGGGAAAAAAAAAAAAAAAAAAAAAAAAAGCAATTTCCATCCAAGCTTTTGTACCGTATTTTATCTTATCCCTACAGGCAAGCAGACTTCTAACATAGCTTTAGAAAGTTACTTCTTGCATGTACCTTCTCTCTAGAACTTCTCCTGCTTCCTCATCAGTGAACCCAAGTCTGAGATAAGCATTCCTTCTTTGTTCCTATCCTGATTTCCCTCATTGCATTTTTTTCTTTCATTCTTCTTTTTTTCCTGTACCAGTTTTCTATTAACCAAAAATTCGAATTTTAATCCTCTGTCAAAACCCACTAACAAATTTCACAGAATACTTCAGATCAATTCGTTAGTATTTGTGCAAATGTACTAGTGTAAATTCATCTTAATACACCAAAACTTTTTATATTATAGAAAAATTAGTCATTTCTGACTCATAATACATTTATTACCATATTACTCATGAGGGTGATCTTAATGGGAAAAATGAAAAAAGAATGAAGCAATGACTATATATTTTTGTAAAGTGTTCTGGTTTGGTAGACAAAGTTTTTATAAGTGTAAAAAATACACATGAAAACAGAAAATCCTGGCAGATTATAGAAGTATTTCAGGTGCTTAAAGATGATGAGCAAATTGTTCTACCAGATCGGTCCAGTTGCCAGTGAGCAGTCTTGTTGATTTCAAGCAATAGGTATTAAATAGGATACCAGAAAATTGAAGAAAAATGGGACCTGATGTTTCTATTCTTCTATACTTTCAGTCAGTCCCACTGCTATTCTGAAATCAACGTAGAAATATCCTTCAACAGACTTCTTTGTTTGCAAGGATCAAAGGCCATCCCTTCTTTCCTAAACACACTTACAGCCCTTTTCCATTGCCTGACAAAAGCCATCACTGGCACCAGTGCCAAGCATTTGTGAATAATCCTACCTGCAAATACCCAATGTACAAATTCATAATTCTGCTTTTTAAATTCATTCACTGCTTCAGCTGCACCATCTGAGCATAAGAAATTAGTTCAATATAGCAGTGGGTGTTGTTCAGTTGGACACACATTCACCAAATCTTTTCAAGATTAGATTTAACTTCATCTCTAATTTTCTAATTATTTTGTTGAGGAGACAGGTGGATGAAGGGAAGACAGAGTGGGGATAGATTGTTCTCACCCTACAATTAGAATCCAGAGGAAAAAATAGGCTGTCCTATATAACTTAATATTTTCTTCCCACAAATAAATTCAAATACACTGGAAAGATGCAGATGACATGCCACTCTCATTCATCTTAAGGTGTCAGGTCAGTCAACTCTGTTCCTGCTGATGAAACTTTTATCTCATCAACAGCCTCTCTGTCATTACTTGAATGTCTTAGTCTTATTTATTTTTGCATGCAGATTCTTGTTGTATGCTTATTATTTATTTATAAGCTTCTATATGACAGCTCCATATGACCCTCAGTATGAGCGTAGATACTAAACAATACCTTTTCCTAGCTATCTCCCTAACTACCTTTTATTTGTAAAGTAATTCTCAGTGCTTCAAAATACAGAGAAGAAGCAGGACTCCAGAAAATGAGTGTATACACTGATACTGTGATTTCTATCACTTAACTTTCATTCTTCAGTGCTAGAGCTTAGTATGATCTGGTCATCCAGGATTCTCTGTAGTTGGTGAGAGCGACTGGCAGTTTGTCCTACTGTAAGGTGGTACACGCAGAATTATTCACGAGTGTTCATAAATGAGCTATGTTTTGGAGCTGACATGGGCTAGCATGTGTATGATGACACATGGGAGAGAGTCCAGAAGATACCTAACTCTTCACTGTTATATACTTCAAGTATAATTCACCTTATACATGCACATTTGTTCTAGAAATTGCAGAAAGCTCACAGTTGTCCTGAAACATTCTGTCTATCCATACAGTTTTCTAGAACCTTTTTCTGCAAATAGCTTCTAGTTAGAAATAATAGGGAAAAGAACACTGACTGCTAGCAGCCACATCTCTCAAAAGCTATTTGCATATACAAATTAAAAGTGCAAATATTTCTTACAAGACTAGCACACTAATAAAATGAACATTACTATTCTTGTTGAAAGATGGTGCTACAGGTTAACATTTTCCCTAACTATACATGCTCATTTTCATTCGTGTGGTGCTAAATCGTGCCCAGTAGCGGGCTGAGTAAAGGGCACTGCAAAAGGGTGCTGCTCCTTAGAGAGGTCAGTCAGTTCCCAAAGGACAGGGATGACACATCATGTAAATGACCTGACGCTGTCAAGGTCTATCTCCTGACTGGTCCTGTGGCCCCCCAGGTGAGCCACTGGTGGTATTCCCATCTACTGCAAACAGGACAGAACCTTGAGCAGAGTATGCAAAGTGGAGGAGGGAACCTTCCACTGGGAAGCATGCAGAGTGACCCTTTTTAAGCTTTACTAAAGAAACAACTTAGTTATAATGATAAAAGACTGAAATCTTGGTTCATGAGGAAGAAAACTAATGGTTTTGGAATTGGAGTTTTAAGATACAGAGGCTACTGGGAAGAATACAAGTGAATGAGGTTTCAGGCCTGATGTTACTGGGTGAGTACAGAGGGAAGGCAGAGAGAGATGATGACTGACGTCTAAGTCATAACTGTGTTTTTAGATACCAGAATGTAGAAGCTAATCAAAGCTAATCAAAGCTAATTATTAGAGTAGCCAACTTTAAGATTGTTAAGGCCTGTTAAAAAATAACTGTAGTCATTGTGGAATTTATTTTTTTTTTTTAAAGAAAAGGTATTATTCCTTCCTGACCATTGCTAGTACTATAATCAGCTTATGGCCTGAAAGGTATGATTTGATTATCCTTATTATCTTTCCTTTCATAGCTATAAAAATGTTATTAGTGATCATAAAAATATCTGCCCCTTTTTACTCAAGTCAAATTATTTTCCTTGGCTACATCCTGTGGCAATGTACTCAGCAGGTCAAATATGTATTGCATATATGAACTTGCACAAAACTTTATGGCCCACAAATGAGGTCTAAAATTTTACAAATGTTGTGATAGCAAGGCTTCCCAGTGGTTTGATAAATAATTCCTTCTCAATCTAGGATAGTAAAGTAGTGCAAGGATGCTTCTTTGTGCTATATTTATTTCACTGAGTTTTAGGCAAATTCTTGAGATAGTAAGGTCATATTTATTTAAGATAAAAAATTAAGTTATCCTCAAGCAAATGTGATAGTGCTTTTCATTTTGCAAGCCTGTAACTACAAAAGCATATTACAGTTATAGGCAACTATCACCCTTGATTACCTGTAGGTAAAGCTCACTGGCTCAGGCCATTTTGAGTGTCAGACTAGATACCCTAAACCTGACTTTCAGAAGCATTTGCACCCCCTCCCGAAATTTCTGTCAAGCCACAAGAACTTCCTCTCCTTTCTTCCTGGCTGAGAAAAAGCTAAAATCTGGCAGAGGAAATGACACATTAAACAGGACTTCTGCAAGGCTTGATTTGGGAGAAGGCATCCTTTCCCCGTATGCCTGGGCCCCAGCTGAGGCTGTGAAGGAAGGGTTAAATGCATCCACAGATGAGAATTAATGGTCAGTGTCAGGAACAGCAAAACAGCATCTGAGAGGCCAATACCCCGCTGGGTATAAACTTGACCTCGCCCCGACCCGCGGCTGCCAGGCAGCCTGAAGAGCCATGGCCAGGTCCGAGGCGACGCTGTGTGACCTGGGGGCGCCGAGAAGCCGTGGCGGTGACCTCCGACTGTGATTTATTCACTGGCATCTCTGCATGCTTGACTAGGGCTCTAGTGGCCGGTGAAAGATGTATTGATTACACATTACTCTGAGAGGACAGGCTGGCATCCCTGGATGCGGAGGAACGCGGACCAACTCTCACACATTATTAGGTTTGGCATAATTCTAAGAGGACACATAGGATGGTCTTATTTTACCTGGCAGCCATGACATTCACTGATATAAAGGATATAATCACAGAAACTGAGTAAGATATTAATGGGAAATTTTGCACAGAAGCTCCAGGCTGGAAATATATATACTGCTCTCTAACATCCATGCATATTTTCTCAGTTTCTGTTGTATGAAAAACTGAAAAAGGGAATAAAAAAAATGCTGGACACGGTGACCAAAAATACTGGAAGAAAGTATGATTCTTAAACTGTGTAGTAAACTTTTCTTTCTGTTTATAAAATTGAAGAGTTTTTAAAAGAAGTCACATGGACAAGTTTAATTATCCTTTTTCTTTAATGTTTACTGTGACTCTGCCTTATTTACATATTTCCTTTCAATTGTAAAGTCATTAGTTAGAAAAGACTTGTTAAGCATTTACAAAATTGAATGTGGGTGAATGTTAACAATGACAGACTTCTGCACTCTCACTGAGTTTAAGAAAAAAATGTAGGTTTAGAAATAAAATATATGATCTCTGTTCCAAATCACAATTCCCCTGGCATCAATTTCTGTCTTAATATCAGCCTGAACTCCTACATGATTTTAGAGAAACACCATTTAGGTGAAAAATCATTTTTAAAATTGCTATCATTGTTTGAGAATGGCAATAAACATCACTCATTCTGTTTACTTTATCATTTTCAGTGAGGTTTGTCAGTGCTGGCCAAGGCAACAAAAACATTTAAAGAAAGAGAAAAGCCAATTTTTGCTTTGTTAATGCAAGCAAACAGCACAGACGTTTGTTCAGCTTTGATTCAAGCCTGGCTAAACCATGGCTCTTGCTCTACACCCATTCCTAAGCCACTGGGTTGTGCCCCCCATGACAGGGCAGAAACATGTGCCTCAGTGGCACCTTGTTTGGCAGCCCAGCTCTCCATATGGGGCACGGGGAAGGCCCAGCAGGGCCACTGATGACAACATATCTGGAAACCATCTGTGGGGTCTGCTTCATCTCTAAAACACCTTTTCACAGTTCAGGGCAGATCCCCAAACTTCTGAGTCAGAAGGAACATGTATGACCCCCAACCATACCAGGACAACAGCCAGGAGGCTCCAATTAGGCCCCCCAAGATCATGACAGAGCATAGACTGAGAACAGGCATCTTCTTATTTTATTTTTTTTTTTTTTTCTCCTTTTTGTCAAGTGATAGGATAAGCAGAAACTATTTGAAGGAAGTAATACCAGTTAGGTTTAAAGAGTCCGATCTTGTTCTGCCCTACTTTTTAAAAGTCACTTTCTTGTGACTCAGTGCAAACAGTGAGTGAAGGACCAGCTTTGAAGAAAGTTTGAATTATATCTAATTGTGTTAAGTTAATTTTGGTCTTATTGAGCCTGTAGCACACTTTATTGATTGTAAACAGAGTAAATTTAAAAGCCAAACCATAAAAGCCTCAAGTCTACAGAAAGAAACATGATATGTATGCTTACTAACAGCATATCACTCATTCTAATTAAAACAAAAATACTGCTCTAATGGCACAGGGGCCTGAAAAGGTGTTGTTCATAGAGGGTGAGATGTTTCCTTTTGACTGCATAACACATCTGAACTGCATCATCAGCAAATGTTAAGAGATATGTGAATTTGTTGGAAGAAGCATACAGTTGTGACTTGTAAGGATCTGAGCTGTGGTAACACAAGCATGACGGGAAGGCTCCAAGCATTGTGTTCCTTTTCAGTGCAGGAGTTAATACTACACTAGAGCCTGCTTTTCAATGAAAAATCCTATGACTGACTCAAATTTTCCTACATGTTTCAAGCAAAAATTCACTTAAAGTTTAATATTTATTAAAAAAAATATTCTGGTTTATGCTGAAGAGAGAACGCTTTAACACAGAAGCGAGATGACTTTTCTCGTCTTCATTACACCAATAATTACTGTTGAGCCTAATTTTTCAGGAAAACATAATTTTCAGAGTATAAACCAGGCAGCACAGAATCTGATAGTAAGTTATCAGAGATGACAATCATACGACACAGGATGAGTTAATCAAACGCAGGCTGCAGCAGACAAACTGGCCTAGTGAGCTGCAGGACGATTCAAGATCTATTGATAACATTGCATATGTTACACTATGTAAAAAGACTAAAATGAAAACATGAATCACTTTTTCCAATGCATACAAAAACTTTTATTTTTCTAAAACATACATAGAAGTGTTATCAACCACCTTACATTAGGGTGTTACATAGCATGAAAGTGGAGTATACATCTAAATTTCAAAGTAATATCAATGTCTGGAGACACTTTTTAAATTTTGTTTTTAAAAAAAAGAACTATGGCTTGCAAGAAAAAAGGGTTTACGCAAAGATGGAAACTGGCAATGTATTTTGTATAAGACAAACTTCTGTTTCATTCCTGTGTGGTAATATATCACCTTGTTTCAGACAAATGCCACAGAAAAATCTCATACTAAGGAAAATTTTGGCTTCTTAGTCAGGAGGAATGTTCCTCCTCTGAGGTAGAAGACCGTAGTATAATGCATACAGCAGCAATCTGCCTAGGCGATTCTTCTTGGTGGAAGAATAGAACACATTTGTGAAAGCTTGAGCTAAAGTAAAACATATTGAAATTATACTGTAGTGATCAAGGTAACATCTCCACAGAACTCAAATTTCAATGGAAGCTCCACCTTGTAAAAATAGGAAACGCATTTGAAAGACATAATATAAGTGAGCCAGTCTCTAAAAGTAAGTCTCTAAAAGTAAATAGATTGCAGTGAGAAATGACAAACCAAGCTGATGTCTACCTCTCATTTCTACTGGAGCAGTATAAAAAGAAAAACATTTATATCCAAATTTCTTCACATGAATCAAAATCATACAAAAAGTTACTAATGTACACACAAAGCAGGCAAGCACTGGCTTCAGTGTTCACACTGCTACACTGAGAAGTGCAAAGTAACCCTGCACAAAACTGAAATACCATGGGACACACACACAAAGAGCATCCACCAGAACACTAAAAAAGAACTTTTGTCCGCAACTTGACCAACCTCAGCAAACCAGCCTGAGCTCAGCAAAAGTGAGGAGAAGATGGCTTGGGAGATTTGTATGTACAAAAACCACATGCACTGGTATGAAAATGAAATTCCCAATGGAATTCTGCAAAGTGTGACCCAGCTGCCTCCAGCTAGGAAGGACATCAGAATCACTATTCAGAGATGAGCTTGGGCCCTTCTGCTGTCTATTTTCTTAAAAATAAATAAATAAATAAAACAAAAGCAATTCTGTGGTGCTGTTTGTCCACACATTTAACATGGTTCTATACTAGGTTACAGCATACGGCATTAAGTCACAAATTGTCACAGTTAAAATACTTATAAGTATGCACCATATAATAACCATGTGTACAACTTCTGCAGTTGAAGTGCTAAGGTAATGACACAGATTGCCTAGGGAAGTTGTGGACGCTACCTCCCTGGCCAGATTCATGGGGGTTCAAGGCCAGATTGGATGGAGCTTGCAACAACCTGGTCTAACAAAAGGTATTCCTACCCAGGATAGGGGGACTGGACTAGATGATCTTTAAAGGTCCCTTCCAACCCAAACCATCCTGTGATTCTATGACTCTGAGATAAATATTTATTCCAAGAATGAAATGTCCTATGTGCCACAGCTTGTATCCACATTTCTGCTACATTATAAATTGATTTTTGGAATAAGTTAGAAATACAAATTACTCAGGAAGTTTTTATTATGCTGTATCTATAAATTGGATCATAATGTTGTAGACTTTTTAAATATGTTTCTAGCCACAGGTGAAATAGAAGCTTTGACAGACAGAGGGGCTTTGGAGAGTGAACAGGTGAATTATGTCCACAAAGGACAGAGGAATACTGCCAAGATTGCCTTTGGGAATACTGAGATAGAAGCAGTCAACAACATTTTCAGACAAGACCATACTCTCCATGGTACCAGGAGGCTAAAAGTGAAATTAAATCAAAGGAAAAAAGAAATAATAAAAAAGGGGAAAAAAAGAAACTGAAATAAAATTGTGCATGGCAAATAACTATGCCATATAATGAAATTTGTATTTGAGAGTTACAAAGCTGAAATATTTTATTCAAATGCAACTGGGAGCTCCATATTTAACTCTTTCAGAAGGCAAGTTTTGTTCACAACGTTTAAAATATAAATGTCACTACCTAACCTGAAGGCTTGCTGTAAATCAAACCTGCACTGTATATAAACTGCTATTTGTGTCCTAATGGGTCAAACTGAAGAGATGCCCTCTCTAAAAGAGCTGGATACCAGATTCCCCTTTCATTGATCGAGGTTTCAACTCTGGGTGCTTGAGTTTATGACAAAAGAGTTCACAACACCGCTGGCAGGAAGTCGATAGTTTGATAGATACCCTTTGCAGTTGGTCCTGTCTCCAGCACTTTAACCACGCTTTCACTTTGACAGTTATTACTGCTGCAATAAATTCTTCAGTAAAACAAATAGGCTCTCTGAAAATGTATTAGCCCAGGCATACTATTTTACTTAATATAACTGCAAGTCTTAAACAGGTGACTCCCAGAGTAAATAGGTCAATATATTTAGAAAGAATCATGTGTGTGCATGTGCATGTGCATTTACAGTAAGTTACCTGAAGTTCCCTTCAGATCAGGTTGCACAGTATTTATTACACCTCCAGGTTATACTTTTAAAATTCACATAGTAACTGACAGTAGCAAAGGCTTTTAAAATCTACTTTATATACTGCTGAAAAAAATTCTCCCACAGTTTTCAAAATTGCCTGGATGGGTTCGCAATCAAAATTCTTATAGTGACCTATAGACCCTTCCATGCTGTTGGAAAACTCTCCATTTTACTCACACTTGACCTTAATTGCTGCTTATCCTCCAAGAAATCTCAGTGCTACTGCCATTTCCTTACAGGATGCTTAAAAAAGGTTCAGCAACAGGTTCTGACTGGATCAAGCAAGGACAACAATGGTGTTCAGAAGGCCTCATTGGGGCCCATCAAACAAAGCAGTTCTCTCACTTTGCCTCTCCCCTAGGCTATCTCTTTTAGGAGTATTAGTCCCAAACGAAATTTTTGAATTCTAGGTTTAATCAGCTGTACTCCGTGGCTTAATCAAAAGTTTCTAAGCAAATGTGCAAACATTTGTGCATTGCCATTAATAATCCTAGGCAAAATGAGAAAGTTAGTTTCCCTTATTGTGTTATTGGTATTTTTCTATGCTGTCAGGTTTCACTTTTTTTTCTGTGTGCCATTAGTCATTTTCCTTCTATGTGAAGGTTGTGTTAATATTAAAGCTAGTTTATCATAAGGTATCCAAATTCTCTCCACCTCCCCCACTTTCAGGGAGAACCTTCTACATATAGAACCCTTCAGCACTCCTTGCTACATCCAAAGACTTTGTGTCACTTAGGGGAGATGTTTTGAGACATCTATCCTTCAAGATTAAATGCATCCTTTCTGAGTGGCAGTTGCCACAATTGAAGTAAGCATTTACTGCTCGTGCTCAGCCATGCAGCTAACTGCTCTGTAGCTGTCTGTGGCCTCTCGAGGTGTAGGACATTCATGGGGGAACACTGGTAATTTTGTTTTACCCTGCAGGCATGCAGTTTCTGGCTACATTGTGAGGAAATATCGTTGAGTCCATGCTGAGATCACTGTGCTTGCTGCTCAGAGCTCTCATGAAAAGAACTAAAAGGATAAGAGCTCTCCTGACCTTTAAAGTCCACTTATATAGGGTGATGGATCTCCCAGACATTTAAAAAAAAAAACAAAAAAAACCCGAAGAAGAATCCTCAAGTGAGGGTAGGCTGAAAAAAATGATCAAAATCCCAAAATCTGTGTATTAGCAAAAGAAATGGACTGGTAACATTCATTTCCACAACTATATCAATAAAGGCTCTTAATGGTCTCCCTGTTCTATTCCTGTCCCATCCTATAATTATATATATAAATTTATATATAAATATATATACATGATATATAAATATAATATTTAAATATTTTATATTTTATTATGTATGTGTATATATATCATATAAATGATTCTTTTAATTTCTTTGATCCACATTCTGTTTTTTATAAAATTGACCCCTTCTTACCGAGGATCAAATCAGCCAAAACATTGGCTTAGGTAGTATAAGTGAAAATACTCAGAAAGAAAAGGTTCAGGTATAATTCCTGGGACAATTTTTACTACCAGGAATCAGAGTGTCTTACTATACACCAGCAATCATGTGAATATACTGTCTGAGTTACTGAGTATTTGCCAGTTTAACTGCTTCCGCACCTGTACCCTGACTCAAACCCTTAACTGGTTTGTGGAAGGCTTTGAAAGAGCTGTGACTGTTAGAGGTTCTACAAGAATACAATGCAACATAGGCCAAATATCTTGTTTCTCTTGACAGAAATTCACAGTGAGGAAAAAAATGATATGGCCCCAAAGGAAAAAAGAAATAGCAAACTCTACTTTTAACATATTGATCAAACCAGAAGAAAATGACATTTGCTAGAGTAACATGGAAAGCTTTGCAACACTAATCTATTTCATTTCTCTAACAGCAGCATTTTCAGTTACTGTATTTCACAGCTGGAAGTCCATTTGGATTTAACAAGGTAGGAATCACCTCTTACAGACTTGGCATAAGATAGTACAGGTCCGAACAGAACTGCAAAATGCTTTGTCCCCCCTGTATGTTTTCATAAAGAAAGCTATTACTTCTGATAACCCAAAACACTTACACTGCCATATATGCCCTGGACAGAGAAGCTGGAAGGCACAATAGAAACCCTTGGTAAAATAATAAACAGATTGAGGCAGGGTGAAAAAAACATGAGAGGAATAATTATGCTGGGTAGGACTAAAGATCTATCAGCTGGTGCAGCCCATAGCAAAGCTGACCATTCCAGTGGGCAGAAGTCTTCTTGATATCATCAGGGGCCTCCTCCCCCATACCCCGCTCTGAACTAATTCAAAGGGACACGGAATAACACACAGCAGCATCTGGTAAAATAACCACATCCAAGACATAGTAGTTATAGAGCCCACCAGAGGAGAAGGAAAAAGAAACCCTGATGGCACTGAACTAGGAACAAGGGCCTTCCCTAGTAAAGCACAAGGTCAAGACCTTTAGTAGAGGCTGGGCCTTCTCCAGCATTAGTTAATCTCAGATCTGTGGCAGAATCAGAGAAACACTGAAAATCTCCACCATCTTCAAGGCAGCATTTATGAAAAACCAGTTCTTGTGCAGCCTGTGATGCAGTGACTGTAAAAGGGGGATACTGAATAACATCAAAACCATGTTTTATTGGAAGAGGATGAATAATACTCTATCTATAACAAAAAAGGAAAGGGTGTCTGAATCACCTCACAGCCTGAAATTTAAAAAAATATTTTTTAAAAGATTGGTCATTACCAGATGGATAAGGAGGATTAAGAGTAGAGCAAACAACCATGCATATGATACTTCCAGCCAATACTTTCCCAGACACCAACTGTTTTCAGAATGGGAACTTCCAGGACTGGATGGGATTCCTACATATTTAGCAATCTTCAAAATATTTCGGTTCCATAAATTTGTTCAGTATCTTTTGAGACTGAACTTTAACACTCAGGAAAGAAAACAGGGAACAAAGGGCAATGGCTCAGGTGCCTAAGACTGGGACAAGGTGATTTGGGTTTGACTTCAGATTCTTCATCTGGTTTATCTGTAGTTTTGTCATGGAGATCCATATTTATCTCACCTTCATCTCACTCTTAAAAGAACTCCCAGATGCTTTCTCCCATCTCTTTGTACTTAGACTACCTATCAGACAGACATGACACAGGAGCCAAACATTTCTTTCCTTCATCCTCCATGCTGAAATCTCTGTGCCAGCATGCTGTGATTCTGGGAATGCAGAAAAGTTACTGGGAAAGCAAAAAACACCGGAACAGCTCTAGGTAAGGGCAAAAGGTGAACTACCCAAGGTGAACAGCAATGACACACACCTCAGGGATGAGGACAGAACATATTATTACAGTCCTAGACACATCTCAGCACCTCTCCAGGGCACCGATATGCTCTCCTACACTGCACTCTCTCCAATGAAGGAAATCTTTCATAGTCCCATTGACCATACTACATGGTTGGGCAACTGAAGTCTGAAGTGAAGAGATGCAGCAATGAGACTATGTGCTTTATTTCTCTATCAGCAAAAATGGAAGAATAAATCTTCAGTAACACGGCTACTGTTTAGCTTGTGTATTTAGAAGTTTGATTTGCCAAGACTTAGACACAGTTCTATGTTTGCATGCTGTTACAAAGGTCCTTGGAAGGGTGTACCCCATGTAGGAAAAAGTATGAGCATTTTTATGCTTCCAGCTAATTGAGTGGAAGATCTTTACCTTAGACTGTCAGCTCTTTTGGACCAAGTCCATAATTTGTTTTTGTGTATGCATTTTACATGGAACAATGCTTCTTACTGCCTGCTGGAAATCCTAAAGTATGTCAAAAAGAAGATATTCCATCCAAGACACTGTTAGCTGAAACTTAATACTGCTGGAAATTCAATCAAATCATGAATGGATGCATTCTTCACACAATGGCCATGGTTCCCTCAACTATCCAAAATAACCACTTCATAAGACAAAAAAATACTTGGAATCACCCTTTTTTCATAATAATATCTTTGCTTAACATACAAACTTGAAGCTGTTTCTGTTTAATTCATTTTTGTGGACTAGATATATAGATTTAGTATTTTTCCTCATTCAATTATATATATTCCTATGTGCAGAGACAAGTTGGAAGAAACCAAGAGGACAATTACTGAACAGATTTTTCCCTGGTCACTAGTATTCCTGTTCTTTTCCTTGTCTTGTCCTTCTTGCAGAGGGCCTATGCTCCTCTCCACACACTTTATATCAAACATCAGCTTATTCATTTTTCTTCTATTTTTACAGGGATTTTTATATTCAGTCACTTAGCTGCAGAAAACTGGACCTTGGCTTTTCCCCTAGCCACACTGGACACATATTTGCTGACATCTCGTTTCAATTAGACTACCCCAGAGCTGCACAGAAACAGGAAACCACTCTCAACCTCAAACCAATCCAGACACCGGAAACCAGGGGTAGACAGAAGTGAGCTGCAGCTTCATTAACAGCAGTCAGAGCAGCAAAAAGCAGTACTTACAGAAGGGCAACAGACTTTCTGTTGAGATATGCTGTATTGAAAGGCATTAGTTGAACTCATTAGTTATCCTTGCCACTTTGGTGTCTGAGTCATTTCAACTTTTTCAAGTAGCACTAGCCATCTGCCTTCACTGAAGTCACACTCAGTAACAAGTTTACTGTAATGAAAGCACATGCAAACCTCTTCAGGTTCTCCTGGCAGAGTAGCCAGGACATTAGGGAGTTGAGTGTGGAAAAAACATATTCAGACACTGAGGAATATACAGCTTGGCTAGGCAGTTGTCAAATCAACTAGAACGTTTGTACCCAGGTTAGCTTAAAAGTAGCAGGAATGCTACATTACATTGCTTCCTGCTATACAATCACAGTATTATTTAGGTTGGAAGAGACCTTTAAAATTGTCAAGTCCAACAATAAATCTAACATCGCTAAATTAAGCACTAGACTGTTCCTAGGCTCTACATCTATTCACCTTTGAAATGCCACCGGGGACTGTGACTCAATCACTTTCCTGAGCAGCTTGTTCCAGTGCCTGTCAACCCTTTCAGTAAACCATTTTTTTGTATTATCTAATCTAAACCTCCTCCAGCACAACTTGAGGCCATTTCCCCTCATCCTATCACTTATTACTTGGGAGAAGAGACTGACCCTCACTTCACTAGAGCCTGCTACACTAGGTAGCTGTAGAGAACAATAAGGTCTCCCCTCGGACTTCTCCAAGCTAAACAACCCCAGTTCCCTCAGTGTCTCGTGGTAAGACTTGTGCTGTAGACCTTCACCAGCTTCATTCCCTTTCTTTGAACATACTCCAGCAATTCAGTGTAGTGTGGGGCCCAAAACTGACCACAGGATTCACGGTGCAGCCTCACTGGTGCCAAGTACAGGGGGATGATGAGATATTCTCTGAGAGATGAACAGAAATACTTGGAGGCAAATCTCTATCATTCTCACTTAATCATCTCTAATGGGTTCTTCAATCCAGACACTAAATTTGTCATGGTACTACTTCAACCTACTTTTTTTTTCTTTAAATATTCAACCTAAGTAACCATGTGACTGAAAATGTTGCCAAAAATCACTACACTGTTAATTCTTTGCCTTACTAGTGTCTTTAGGAAGAATATGTGTGTGTGATAAATTATAACTAGTGTTTCTGGTGGACTGTAGATCTGACAAGATTGTGTTGCAGCCTAAAAAGAACAGATTTCAGTAATGATACCACAAGAAGCAGAGCAGGGGAGACAAGTTTTTAAGCATAGCTGAAGAAAAGCAAAGGCTGTGTAATGAGAGTAAAGTTATCCTTCCACTTGACAATCTTCACACTCACTGCAAGTAAGTGTGATTTATCAAGCTACTAGGAGTGGCAAAGCATGGCTAGCCCATGTCTCTGGTTTTGGACTTCAGAAGTCTGGTCCCTGACTGCCTTTCTAGCTGTGCTGGTCTTGAAAGATAAAATTCATCTGGTCCCTTACAAACATTCAGTAAAACAACAAACACTTCTGCTCACAAGCTAATGAATGCTGCTCTTTGTTTGCAGACAGGTGCTTTCTAGTAATGTAATGCAATCCTGACACCCAAAGCAGAGAACGGTGGAAGAATACTGTCTTCTTGACTAACAGCAATCAGTTCTGTGATATGCCTTGTGCAAGACACCCCAAAAAGCACACATATCTCCCAGAAGTTTCCACCATTCTGCAATACAGATTGCTCTGTCTTTAGAAGCTATAGAGAGTTTCAGCTGCACAGTAGGACCTGGATCCAGGCCTAATTCTACAGTTTGGATCAAGATCCAGCAGGTATTAAAGACTGGAGACCATCCACAAGGACCACCTTTTCTCTGAGATATGTAGTCAGACTGGCATCTAGTGGGACTCTGAAATGTGCCTAGGAGCCTAACTGGGTTTCTGTAAACCCCCTTTCAGCACCAATCAACAGGCTTGGGTGGCTAAAACCTCTTGGCTGGCACGTGGTTTTGATTTGTAGTCAATCTTCTGCTAGCAGAGAAATTGAAATCTAAAGATTCACTATTTGTTACTTCTTCAGTTTGACTTGGTTTTTTTATTTAGAAAAAAAAACTGTTTTGCTGTTGGGCAGAGCTAGGAGTGGCAGCTGAATGTGATAAACAGAAGACAAATGTATCAGCTAACAGGTGCTTATTTTAGAAACTTCAAGCATCGCTTGAGAGAAGATTTGGCATGTAATGTTTTTATACAAGTACCACGTGTTGGCTAGTTTGGTGTGAATATGTTCTCAGCAGACATAGCAAGTAACCATACATGCTTTACCTTTCATTTCACTAGGAAAGTAGTCCTCCAGATGACATGACAATGTTGATATTGTTGATCATCTGACACCAGAATGATCATTTCCAGAAAGACCTTTATGGAGCTGACCTGTGTCAGAGAATGACATTAAAGCCTGTTGGTTTTCACTGTCTCACTGAAGAGGCTTAGCTTACAGGTGTGTCAGATTTATAGAGTTTAGGTAAAAATACTGAGTATTTTGATGATGGTTCATCTTCAAATGCAAATCAAACATGAAGGAGGAAACCTGGCTGTAACTAGAAGCCCAGTTAAAAAGAACATTGATGTTAGGTACATATATATATAGCATCCATTTGCAGATTATGTATTTCTTCTAAGCTCTTTATTCAATTAGACATCCTTCAATTGCCAAGAGACAGTCTTTGTATGATTCTTATGTTGAGAAATAAATTTAGTTATATAGTTTTCTTTTAGTGTTATTTTTATTCACAACGGTTCAAGTTGCTTTTGATTAGGAAAAAGTTCATTCAGTGACATATTTTTTTTTAAGTATCAGTTTGTGTTTGCATCTCTTGATGTGGGATGTTACATTAAATTATTCATTTTTACAGAATGGAAATTAATTATTGTGTATGAAATCCCAAACACATATGGTCACAGTGCTGGTTAGATCTGCCTCCTGCTATGCCTTAGAGATTCAAATTTGGAGGTAGCATGTTATTTTCCATGCCAAGACCACCTATGGTTTTCAAGATATAAGTATCTGAAAATTAGCATTTTCACACTGAGCACTTGTTCCAGCTTTAGTATACATTGACAACTAACATCGTGTAACTACATGTACTAGGAAGGATGCTAGCAATCTATAAATGTAATTTAAGTTCGTCTGAAATTCTCTGACTGACTGCATTTTCTACATCTACCTTTAGCACTATATAACATCAATCTCTTCTTTTGAAATCTCTCAGACTGTGTCTTGACTGATAGCAGTGATTGGCATTAATTAATTTCAAGGGTCAGTTGTGAATGATTGGTTTGTCATGGTCAAGGACTGAATTATATACGATCAGGAGAGCGTGCTGAAATGGTCAGTCATTCAGTGAAAATCAAAGAACATAAGTTCAGATGGAAAAGAATTCACAGCCCTGTTTATGAAGCAGCCAAGCCACTTTACATCTGAAATTAAGGGTTTTCAGTCATGAATCTACTCTTAAGGAAAAATCCCAGTGTCTAACAATATTTTTGCTATATAATGTATTTCTTTCTGAAAATGTCAAGTAAAGTACCACTCAAAAGATTCAAAACTTATATTGTTTTTTTTCTATCTATAAAAAAAAATCAGATTAATTCATGGTACTATAAATAAAACTTTTATTTCTCAGCTCTTCACTAAGGCATCTACATTGTATGTGATAAAAAAATTTAGGAGCTAGATTCCAGACCAGCAACAAAAGATAGTGATAACTGTTGTTTTCAGGTTTTTTATACAAGCCATTACATTGGTTCAGCTTTGTATTCTGTTTTGTTTCCCCTGCATTGAGTAACTAAAAGAGAAGTGGAAAAAAAAATAATATGCTCAAGGGAATAATATAGTTTTTTCAAGAAAGGAGTCACTCATTATTCTTTTTTAACTTACGTGTTGATAAAGGTTAATATTGAAAGTACTCTAATCAAATACCTCAATGAATGATCATTGCATGAAGCTTTTATAATAGTATAGTAAATATGTAAACTAATATGTCAGCATTGAACATATGGAGTAGCCATACTGGGGAATATCTTTGTAGATAAGTATTTGGAAACCTGCTAGATACTGATGGCCAAAACAGTAAACCAATTTACTGATCCTAACATCTCAATTGATGGTGGTGCAGGCTAACAATATAAATACTTTTAAATTTTTTTGTTTGTTTTTTTCTCTTATGAGTTTTCCAGAATTAGAAAGATACATCATTTACCAATCTATACAAGTTTGATTCACCATCAGAGAATATCAAATGTTTAGTGCAATAAATTTTAATGCATAGTAATTATACATGGACTATGCACAAGACCAAAAACCAAACTGGGTAAATTTTATTTCTTCACAGCTCTTTTACATTCAAAACTGGAATCCTAGTTCTAAGAAAACTAAAGACAAGACAATGCAAAGAATCTTGATATTTCAGTCAGTTGGAATACTTTGCTCTTTTTCCATCATAAAATTTAAGGACAGCAAGCTACAAACAACAGGATAACATTTTTATTTTACAAGATGAAACTAAACCTTTGGGCAGACAATAAGATATTGATGGACTAAAAAAAACTTTGGGCTAGATATCTTGGCTAAATATTTGGGGACAGTAGTCCAGTGAATTGGAAATGACAATTCAAATGAGTAAGGATTTAACAGTAAACAAAGGTATAATAGATACATCTTGTTTTTCCAACCAGTCCATTGGAAACATTAGTAAGCAGGCAGAGATTAATGTAGCTGTGCAGCAGGAGCACATAAACCAAAGCTATAGACAGTCCCATTAAGTACACTCCCAGTGCTACCCATGCAAATTAGCACAGCCTGCATCTCCCAGGATTCATCAGCAGGACTGTAAAAGTAGGACTAGCTGATGAAAGAGTAATGATTTTCAAAAAATGCAGTTTTCTCTTCTACATAAGCATTCTAGCTTATGAAAGATTATAATATGAGAAGAAAAGGAAGAAATCCAGTGTGAGTGTCCTGCTCAAAAACTAAGAGATTACTTTGTCTCTGATATGCATCACCTAGTTGGCCAGGCAGATGGACCCACAGCACAGGCCAAGCATCACTGGCAAGAGGCACCGCTGCTGTTGGCATTGCACAGAAACCACATGAACTTCCTGGGGAAACATCCCAGGGTCCAGGTTTCTGTCCAGTCACTGCAACTCCAGGGAATGTATTGCAGTGGCAGCAAGGGCTGCAGCACTGCAAAGCAAGGAACATGCCACAGTAAAGTGCACAAAAGAGAAAGAGAAAGCAGCCTGACTTCTGTTTACTATATGATCAACACAAGTAACATATTGGGTAAATGTGCTCCAGAAACATCAACCAAAAGCACCCCAGAGAAGCAGGTCCTAAATATAAAGCTAGAAATTCTGGTTTTAGAAAAGCCACCTTTATTTATTTATTTATTTGTTTACTTCAGAAGGGATTGGGATCTGTATTTTATAAGAATTTTTTCAAAATCATGCAAAATGTGGCTACAAATCTACTGAGGCAAAGTGATTTTTCATAGTCTGTTACTAATACTGAGCTCACCACTACTAGTTCTCCTGATTTTATTCAAGCCATATGCTGTCAGTGCTTTCTTTTCAGTCATAGATAAAAATTCCAAGAGGCTCCTAACATATAAATCTCAGTAATTTTTACTTAAATTTACAATTTGTTTAATGGAAATTCTAGCCTTCATTATTGTTGCAAAACCTCTGAATCCAAGCTAAGATTTAAAAGCATCAGAACAATGCAAAATAAATAGTTTTCTAGTATATCCTGTTGACTATGAGGCAGTCCTGCAAGTCTGGAACTCTTGGATATAGTAATGCCATCATTAACTTGACACAGAAATGAGAATAGTCCAGTGAAGTGCAAAATTTCACAACATTTCTGTCTCAAGAAGCCGTAAGAATGGGGTCTATAACAGTAAGTGGCACATCAGCGTTCTCAAGAATCTCACAGTACACGTATCTAGCATTGTTTGTAATAAAAAAATTGTAAGTATGATAAATGCCAGCTCTTCCCATCTGCTCCTCAAATCTAAACAGATCCAGTTTCTTAAAGGTGTTGAGCCAAGTGTGGACCTTCTGCATTTGTAAACTATATTGGATATTACTGGATTTGCTTTTATTAAGTTACAGTTTTAAATTAAATCCATTTTTGTTTTAAAAACAGTGGGACCACTGTCATCATTATAGTGTTGTAATACAGGTGCATTTCATAACACAGGTACATGGCTTTCATTAACAGCAATGATGGGTGTGGGAGTTATTTATTAATCCAATAGTACGTGAAGTCCCAGCCATGCTAGGTTCTAAGAGAGACTGGGATCTGTACAAATATAGTAGTTCCAATCTGTGTATAAAAACCATGCCATCAATAATCCCACACATATTTAGTAAATATCAAACTTCTGTTAAAGAATCAAAGATGGACAGAAGAAGTAACAAATATGGAATGAAGAGAAGAATCAGGATTACAAATCATGCCATCAGTGGTGAAACAAGTGAAGAAGGGTTGAAATTAATAAGCAGTGAACTGTCCACAGTAAAGTTCACAGCAGAACCATGCTTACTTTCAAAAATTTGGGATGTCATCCACTGTTTACAAGATCATATCAGACAGGTTTGTTATCAATATATCTTAGATATAATCCACAATAGTTAAAACTGAGAGTAAAGACCCAGCGTGGTCTAATAGAACAATCCATATCCTTTAAAATGAAGATAAATACTTCCACTGACTTCAGTGGAGGTCTGAAAGCAAGAAAGATTTAATCAAACACAGGAATGTTAAAAGCTAGGCTTGCCAAACATTTAAGGGATAAGTACTAAGGAGTATGAGAAACCACGGGGATGGACACTTTAAAAATACCTGAGACAAACAGAGAGGCAGAAATAGGTTGATAGATGAGTAACAAGGTCACATGGTGTCTGGCCACAGGTGATGTGTTTTAAGAGACATCTGGTGCCTGGAAGTACAGAGTATATAATATAAGCATTTTTTTTCATGAAAGTTGGTGTATTTCCAAACATTGGTGGAAAGCAGAACAGCAAGAGTGGGACAACCTCCCACAGTCAACATCTGATCCATTTTGAGTAGGATTAAATATGATATATAAATATATATTTATTAAATATAAATTGAGTGTTTATCACTCATTTTGTCTATTAGCATGTAAACTGGTGGCAATATGTATAAACAAAATAGTTGTGTGTCAGTCATTTCATCAGGTATTGCAACTTTATTACTATGATTTGTCCAGAACACAGTTTACCAAGGAGTGTACAATTTCTGATAGGGTAGGTCTACCTCTGGTTTTTTGTGGGTTTTTTTTGTTTGTTTTTTGGTTTTTTGGTTTTTTTTTGTTTTTTTTTTTTGTTGGGTTTTTTTTTCCATGAGAAAATAACTCATCTTTAGAGACTCACAGTACTAGTAAAGCAGTTTAATAAAAAAGCAAGCTCTGCAGGAAAAATAATCAGGGATTAGGTAGTGATCAAACTAATGATCAAGCAATGTAGATAAGTGGAGAACTATCAGTACACAGCTGACACCAGAGTTGCAAAAAGCCTACCCATCCACTTTCACCTTATTTATTTAAAAAGTAATAGAGATGGTGCAGACCAGTGCCACCATATCAGCAAACTGAGGGGGTGACAGCCCATGTTGAAAAGTGAAATAACCTACAATTTGCTCTGTTAGTACTTTGTCAGCCAAATAGAGAGTGGACTGTGAAGGCAGTTTCTAATTCCAATACCAGCAGGTTACAGCCAGCAATCAGTCAGGAAAAGACAAGGGTTGAGAGTCTACCTGCATTTACCCAGACTGCTACACTTCCAGGACAGGAACATGAACTAGTAACAGAAGTTATTTACCTGGACTCTTTTTCCTTCACTGTATTCCTATAATGATTGTGCTATCTTGAATGAAATAGTTTGTTTATTATGAAGTTCACTAAAACAAGGAGACAAGGGAAAATGGTTTCAAACTTTAAGAGGGGATATTTAGGTTGGACATTAGGAAAAAATTATTTCCTGTGAGGGTGGTGAGACGCTAGAACAAGTTGCTCAAGGAAGTTGTGACTGACTTCTCCCTGGAAGTGTTCAAGCCCAGGTTGGATGGGGTTTTGAGCAACCTACTCTAGTGGAAGGTGTCCCATGCAAGGGGTTTGGAACTAGATGAACTTTAAGGGTCCCTTCAAATTCTCACCATTCTGTGAGACTTCACCTCAGATAAAATTTACTGGTGAAAGGCTCAATATACTTGTACAATGAATTTTCAGTTATTACTGTACCCTTCCTTCAGTGTGCTGGGCAACAAAAGTATATTTTTAAAACAAGACATGATTGATGTTTTGTTTTTTTTTTTTTTTTGGGGGGGGGGGTGGTGGAGCTTTAAAGGTTGCTTAGAAGGAAACTGATATTTTAAAACCTTCAATGACCAAACTATTCTATAAAGTTAAAACAGGAAATCTCTCTTGGAAATCTTAAAGGGAATTATATCTTCCAGACATTCTAGAAATGATGTGAAGTATTTACATGAACACAGATTTCATATTCTAACAGATAAAAAAAATAACTAAACATAGCGGATGTACCCTACATACATACCCTGCCCCTATGACACAGGAGAGGTTTCATTATTATAATCCACCAGTGCTACTGCTGGGATACAACACAGTCATTTGGATGTTGTTGGATTTGCTTCTTGAAAGTACATGCTTAAAATAGAAATAGGTAAAAATCTCTGGTTGTTGAACCAAGAATGGATCATAGTTTTAACTGTGCTGGTCCCAACATTTTAAAGTTCTGTAAGGAGTAAGGAAAACTGGAGAAACAAAGCAAGAGATTAATGGATCATTTTAAGGCCTTAATGAGAATGAGGGTACATCTTGGACACAGGTCATAAAACTGGCTCAAGACTGACAACAATGCATAATGACTGTGCAAAGGAATCCCCATTATCAAGCTAATAGTCAGGAAAAGATAGATTAGGATGGCACAGTGTTCACATGTGTCCTCTTGGGGATCATTTCTTAAATTAATTCTTAACATGCAATGCTGTAAAAAGATGATTTGTTGAGTATAAAGGACAATTTCTATCCTCAAGTATTTCAATAGTTTTAGCATGGCTGATGACATATTTCCTCCTTAGATGTGTACCAAGAAAACAAGATGGGAATACAATAAATGATACAAAAGTATATTTCAACAAACTGTGCATCTTATGATGATTTCATCAGGCTTCATACACTGCAGGGCAAAAAATACACATTTCATTAGAACTTTGAAAGACAAAATGCTGAATATAGGTTTTCCTTACTGGGCCTGCTGAACTTATAAGAATTAGAGTCAGAAAATTCATCTGTGACCCCATGGCTGGAGCAAGTCTTCATTAATCCCAGTGGTTGTCATTAATCATGTGAAAATCCTTAGTGCATTTTGTATCAGCTAAAACAAAGGTTTATATGGAGAACTGATGACATAGGCACTGCAGACAAGGAACAGCCTATGATGTTAGATTATAAACTCCACTGGAAAAAGTTATCCATGTTTAAAAAAAAAAAAAAAAAAAAAAAAAAAAAAAAAAAAAAAAAGAGAGAAATCTTCCTGTTCATTCTGAGGCGACATGTACAAAAATAACACCATATCTAATTCTCTGAGGGCCTTTGCTGAAAAGATAAAGAAAGCATGAGGACATTGTCTTTGAGCACCTTTCCTGAAGCAGGATGGCACAGCAGGACTACAAATTCCTTCCCATGCTTCCATCTAGATTAACAAAGGACAAAAAGAAAAAACTGGTTTTGTATCCATTTCATCATGAAAAGGTCAATAGTTACCTGGACCACTGTTCACACAAAGAATGAAAACATTTAGCAGAAGTCAGGCTTATACAATCATAGTGCTCATTTTACCATTTTTTTTTCCACCTAATAATGACTTTGAGTTTACTGACCAATGTCTTTGTCCACATCACCAACTGACTTTGCACCTTCAGTAATGAATTTCTTCCCAGTGTGTCATGTTTGTTTCATCCCAGTTCAGGTTAGAAGTCCCAAATTTAATTAGATTTAATAAGCTTTTTGAAAATCAGCACCTGAACAGAGGAGAAAGACCATATCAATTCTCTATGGCTAGAATTACTCCTGTAGTGTGGCACATATGCTGCTGTACTCTAGTCATCTAACAGGTCAAAAAAATATCAGCAAAGAAACAAAGAAGTGATAGGGATCATATGAGATCTGATAGGGAACCTTTGAGATCTGAAGGCACTGCTGCAGGAAGACACACATAAGATATCTGAAGTTTTTACAGTGGATAAAGCAGGTAGCACTGTGACACAGTATATACAGCTGCAAGAAACCAGGATCCTTTAATTATGCTGCTAGCAGAACATTTGCTTCCATCCTTTCAAATACCAAGAGTACCTATGTACCTAGGATGTGGAGAGACCTCCAAAACTTTTTTCCCACAGATGCAAGAACACGAAACCAATATGACTTGTCTGAAATCAGACTAGGCTGAACTGGGATTTACTATATAGGGGAACAGAGTGTGGTGTGGTGTATATGATGCTCTGAGTCAAAGTCAGCTAATGTCAATGAGGCCCCAACTGCTGCCTTCAGCAGACTTTGGATCAGGCTCATTGCATACTGATAAAGATAAAGCAGAAGGGGGCCTTGAATTCTCATTCTGATTTATGCTGAGTAATTGAATACAAATATAAAGACAATATAAATAACTTCAGAAAGGTCACTTGGCTAGTCAGCTAGGAAATAAATTTAGAAGCTTCAGGTAAATGCTTAGACTACCAGAGAAAAGACTTAATTTGAAGACATCAGACAATTGTTTTATCATTATATTGTTTTAAGAACACCAGGCATCATTCAAAATCTACACTGTTTTGCATTCGAAATGTAGTAAACAATCAATAGGGCTTTTCAGCTCCTTTCTTATGGCCTGATCCTCCTATTGATCTCAGCTCAAAGTTCTCACTTCAGTGAAGTCTCACATATAAGGACAGACACTCAGCCTTAATGAGTTTCTGTATCAGCATCATCTATGATATATGCAAGATTATATATAGATCTAGGAATCGTACTTGGCATTCATGTGCTGCTGCACAAGGGTGGATGAAATTTGCCAGTGTGACCCATTAAATACCTTTTGGCAGTAACATTTAACCCATCTGTTAAGTAGAACAAGGAGTATTGTGCCAACATCAGGTTGTTATTTCCATAGGGGAGAAAGAAAGGTATGAATACACGTGGGCTTCCTTTCCACTTTGACTCAGCTGTTTGTCTTCTGAGGGTCATGAGATTTTCTCCTAGATGGGCAGTTTGTTCAGTTCATCCTTGCATATGTTTGAAGGTGACTTGTTCCCCAGCTGTCACATCCAAATCCTACATATATACAAAGGAGAATGAAGTCCGTTTTGTACTTCCTGATCTGAGATGAAGTAAGCTTTGAGGGAAAATACTGTCAGGGTCCTGAAAGGTTTAGATAAACCACAGGTTGTATCAAAAGACATTCAAAGTACAGACTTGCACTGAGATCATCACAACAGCTATAAAAGCAGCAAACCTCTATTCCGGAATATGTTAAGAAGGAGTGGTGTCAGAAGCATAGAGCATAGGCTCTTGCTGAGGCTAATTTACCTTACTGAAAGGGCTGTATTGGGATTGCAGAGTAGCTAGGTTATACATTGATTATTATTTATATTGATACTATACCACAGAGAAGCTGTAGTCAAGTCACCATATTAATTCCTGAAAGCAACACAGGAAGAGAGCAGAGACAGAGACAGACTCAAATTTCCCAGTTTCTAGTCCAGCTACTAGACAGTCACTTACATGTTAAAGTTCTCTAAGAGAGAAGGAAGAGTGAGAGAAGTGACCACAAGACTATGGTGTCTTTTTTGCCCTGTCCTTTAAGAAATAACATTGTTGGTTTCAGGAACAAGTGGGTTTATCCAGAGATGCAAAGAAAGGGGCAAAATGAAAGTGGGAGGGAGTGCAGAGATAGTGTTTGGGGATGGATAGGAAATAGAAAGATTCTAAGTTATTTAGTTAGGATCCAGTCTTTGACAGAAAATTAAAAAATTAAAAAAAAAAAAAAAAGTTTTATTGCAGCTTTATTTTCTTTAATTAACTAGGGCTCTATAGTTTAAAGAGGTCTTCAATTCATTTGACACATTCTATCATTTGGGGTACAGAAAAAAAAGAATATGCAGGCTGTGAAGAAAGTGGCTGCCACAATACATTGAGCTGTTGTGTTTCAGACTACATGAATACCAAATAACGCAACTAAGTTTTTTTTTAAGGAACTCTATTTCATCTGTGTGGAAAGGAAGGTGGATAGAAAACTAACCAGACCTTTCAAGGAATACAGCCCATTCTGCTTTGACTAATAAAAATACCTTGGTTAACAGAACTGATAATTCATACATTATAACCACTTCACGAAGACAAACATCCTTAATAGTTCTGTGATACAGGCAGTAGCACTGGGTCAACTTCAGCATTCTCCTCAGTACATATATGCAGGATGACCTTGATCATTTTCCCCCATCTCACAACTGGGAAAACGGAAAAACCAAGTAACAGAGAGCGCTGGAATGAAAACTGCAGCCAAACTAGGACAAGAGCACAAGTAATTGTTCACTTTTCCATCTTCTTTTCAATAAGATTCTTTCTATTAATTCCTGATTTGTTAGAGTAGTATTAAAGGTTGAATTCCATAACCCTGGCTCACACAAGCAGTCTTTTGAAAGCAGAAGTGTCCCATGAGTTTAGGCAAATTAGTGCTACTATATGATGGGATTTTAAAAGAGTCCCAGGTGGAAATCACTGATGGTGAAAGTTGGTCTTGTGCCACTGAAGGAAACTTTGTAACATTTTCCTTGTTCTGGAAAACCACCCATGAAATTAAGACATAGTTACTTTAAACCCACAGCAGTGGGTTGTAGACTGCAACTTAGAAGCTCTGCATAACACTGCAGTTTCCACTTTATATAAAATAGATGAAAAACACAATGCCTTGATGTTTACCTATAGTGGGACAATCATCATCATCTGTAACATGCAACGTAAATCTACCCTGCTGTTCAGGCTCATGTTGCAGCATGGCAGGGACAGGGAACATCAGGAACACTTCAGTGTATACATTTCAGTAAAACCATCTATTTCTGTAAAAGAAGAGTCCTCGTTTTATCCCTGATAGATGTGCAGGCATGCCTCACTAACAATTACTGCGGGTCACAGGCAAACAATTTCTACACCTACAGTACATAATAATTGTCATGAGAAATTAACTTCACAGCCCTCTAAGCTTCCCATTTGCAAACAATGATCTGTATGATAATAATATCTCTATAGCTTACAACGCATACACATTAGCTTAGTGTATACACAGCACAACTTTCCAGTAGAATTCAGCATTGATCATCAAAAGTTTATTCTGTACTTCATAGCTGGGAATGAAATGCTTGGTGTGTTTTTATCAACAGAACAGTCATTTTCAGTGCCTCTGGCTGCATATTATTCCTGGCTAAATGGACATGCTACAAACCTCCTACATTTCAGCATATGGCTTCCTTGCTTGCTTCAGAAAGAGAAATTAAGCACTCATAAGCATTAATAGTCTCTACAGTGATAAATCAAGATTTTGTAGCATTATGTCTCACAGTATACTTGCTTCAAGAGATACTTTTTTAAAAGCCAGAATATATTTACATTCAGAAATAAACATTATTTTCTCCCCATTTCTCATAATCCTTTAATATGGCAGACATGCACCTGATCATGCTGTTTTCCACACAGCAAAGCATGTTTGTGTGTTGTTAAATGCTAATGCACTTCTTGTGTACAATGCCTGTTGTGCCAAACTGCCTCTCTATGCATGTTGCAAGAACATTTTTAATGAAATATTTTTCATTTAAAAACTCTTTCAAATGTGCATACTATCTGTAATAAATGTAAAAACAACCAAACAAAAATCCCAGCTCATTTTGCTTTGGATTAAACTAAGTTTTAAACTAAGTTTTAAATAACAATCTACCTTATTATATGTTCCTCCCTCCCCAAGCAGAAGCACGTGCCCACACATCCACACATACATACACATGCACACATATGCAGAAAAGAGCAGAGCCTTTTCCTCTGAGTATCCTGTGTCCCCTGTAGCCCTTTAATGCTTAAGGCTAAAATGCTAAAATACTGAAAACAGGTGTACCTTGACCCTCTGAAGATCTGATAAGATCTGACTGGATCAAAGGCCAAGGTCACTTGAGTCATGAGATTGGCTGAGTGATATTATTTTTGTCATGATTCCAAACTGTTGAGAGGTAGGGCTCTGATTCTGGCACATGAGAATCAAATGATATGATAGTCTAGTTATTAAATATGACAGATAGAAAAAGCTGTATGTTGCACAGCTACTCTGTGATTAGTACCCTATATTTTACAATGTCACTGCACTGAATGCTGTAATACTTCCAAGACTCTTTCAAGAACTAAGGCTTTGAATTTAAAAAGAAAAAATAAAAGAACACACAGATGAAATCTGGTAACAGCTCTGTAAGATTTCACAGTTATTTTACCAAATAGCATTCTGCTTCAATAATTCAACTGTAAAACTAGTTCTATACTGCCATTTTTTCCTTAGGACAATCTTTAAATAATTTACTTTATTTTATTTTAATCAGATAGATGAATAAAATTCTATAAAGCATTAGAGGAGTGCAAAACAAGAAAAGTCAGCTTTATCTCCTCATTTTCATGTTCTGCTTGCATATAGACACAGCATTTTAAATCTGGTTCTCTTCCCCTACAGGTAACCTATCCCGAGGTTTAGGGAGGAACCCAATCAATGATGAAAATACCCATCTCATCCACATATCTCAAGCGCTATCTTTTTTATGTAATCAAAAAGTAGAATAGTTTGATGTTTAGCATAGCATAATAGTCTTACATGGTTTATCAGTTCATGCATCTGTAAATTGGATATACTTTTCTCTCTCCTTTATGGTTTGCAAATGTTTTTAAAAATCTTTGCTATCCACTGATGAAAGACTTTTTAGTAGCATGCAGTATCACTGACATGGGTGTCTTTAGTGTCTGCTTGCATTTTGAAAATGCAGCCTTTTGTCTTTAGTAAAAGGCCTAAGACCCTAATTAAATGGGAAGTTTTTTGTGGGTTGAGGGATTGTGCAGTATTAGATAAGTTAGCAACAAACCCAGCAAATAGTCTAGAGGGAAAAAAAATACAATCAGGTAATCTTACAATCAGCAGATAAAAGCTAAATAGAAACATATTATATAGCCTGTAACTATAACAGGCTAACATTGCATTATTTCCAAGATGTAACTGATGCATACAATCAGAAAGAAAGTGAAGAACCACAAAGCACTCAGTGAAAATGGGAGAACTTGCATTCAAAACTTGGGATTTTCTCTTGTTTCTTCTCGAGAATGGATGTTTGCTTGTTACAGATAATAAAAATGATCATATTAAAACATGTCTGAACAGGCAACAGTTGCTACTGTACTTAAGACCAGAGATGGAAGGAATGACTGTTTCTGTTTTGAATATAAGTGGGCCCCCTGATCTCTAAGAATGTGTGCATGATGCATAATAGATACCTGTCTGATATAATTAATTATATTTTTCCTAAATTTAACATTGCCTGAAGGGTAAAATCATTTTACTTGGTGAAATCCCTCATGCCACACAACGTCTGTGTGCAAGCCAGATTTAATTGCAGTGATAAAACCACAAGAAAGACCAGGTTTGCATTAAATCTATAACCACATCTAGCGAAGAATAGCTTTAATCACCTTTGAAATGGTGACCACAAGATAATTAAAGGGAAAGTATTCTCATTAGCGATTATCCAGGAATATCAAATCTCAGTTTATCATGAAGTCCAATTTAAAATGGCTTGGCATGTTTGGGTTTTTTCTCCTCTATTTCTGAGGTTATAAATATCCTAGAATTTATTCTAGAAGGGTGGAAAAATATTCAGGTTTTCCCTGTGCAATTTCACAATCCACTGTCACACTTCCTTTCCTGGGTCAGTGCTAGTCTAAGTGAAGTTACGAGGTAACAGCAGTGACTTCTCATTGACACCTTTGCCATTTCCACAGCCATTTCCACATTCAGGGCAAATGAAAACTGAAAGTTTTTCATTCTCACTAAAGACAGAAATACTGGTGTTGCTATGAGATGATATATCTCCTTGCTCCTATGAGTAAATCTTCCTCAGTGTAGTTTTTTCAGCTCTTCGTAGCAAATGCATGGAGTCTTGCAGATATTCTTCCAGTGGGAATGGGAAGCAGAGTCTAACTTGAATCTAAGCAATAACTTGCTTCAATTTGCACATGGAAATCAGCACTGTCAGAATTTTCCAAACAGCATGCAAGACCACCCCTATTTTCCAGAATCAAAGCATAGCACCTATTTCAGGCTTTGACAAGAGTCACCTGTGTTATGAAGTGACCCTAATCAAAGACCAGTGCAGGGTCAATGTGAACTGCTGTTCACATTGTTTCCTCTGTCTGAACTATTTAACAAAGCTAATGATACACAACACATCTCATTAGGCTCAGCATTTTCTTGCTTGTAAAAGAAATTAATTTGGAAGACTATATTTAAGAACATCAGATAGCTATAACAGCAAAACATGGCATATGTAGTTATGTAAACTTGGTTCTTTTACAGGAGCTTATTTCCTGCTGCATAGTTTCTCTGTTTTACTCCTCCTTTCCTCTTTACACACCTTAGAAAATATGCCAGGAGGGGAGATTCTGGTCTGGTCTGAACTGCTGCCTATGAAATTTCAGTCAGCTTGATTTTTGCCTTTGCAAAGTTTGGTGGGGGTCGCTTTCGATATTAGGCTTCTAATGAAAGGCTTGTTGTAACCTTATCTGTGTTATGTGGAAGAGATCAGGATCAATCAATCATTGAAAAAAAAAAAAAAAAAAAAAAGAGAGCAGAAGGCTTCTTTTCTTTGTTTAAATGTAATTTACTTTTCCTTTCCTCCAAGTCTCATTGTGGGTTCACTGAGCTATGCTCCCCTTCAGGCAGAAATGGAAACCAGAGGAGTTGCATTCCTTCAGTCCATTTCTGACAGCAAGCGTGGCTGCATCAAGCTTAGCAGCTAAAGCCTTGCCCATTACTCTGTAGTGCAGCTGTGCAGAACTTGGCTGTTTCGGATCACAGTGCTTTTATAGAGATTTTCCCAAAGATTTCACTCGGTTTGTTGCTGCTGAATTGCACTTTGAGACAGGCAAACATTGCAAAAATAAGTTTAAAAAAATGTATCAAAACACTCAGTGAAAGCCTTGCATTTCATCTGGTTTTATGTTGAAATTGCATGGTGCTATGAAGTTTGCATGATACAGGGGAATAAAAGAATTATTTGAACCGGGCCCCAGGTTTGCTTTGAAATGTTCATGAACCATAGCAAAACTTTCAACTGATGTAAAGTGAGATTCAAGATTATAATGAAACCGGGCCATTTTACATGGATTCAGGTTTCATAATGCAGGTCTCTTACAGCTGTACTCTCAAAGGAACATATTCCTATCTGAAGATGGGATTTACATACTGTATGTAACTCCCCACATATCCCAGCAAGATTATTACTTTCTTATATAGTTGTAAATCCTAGAGCTTTATGTTATGTCAAGGGAATGGATAATCAGCTCACTAAGGGCCAAATCCTACCAGCAAACAGGCATGTCAGGGCCCAAGAGGTAAAAGAAACCCTATTCTTTGAGGAGACAGATTAGCAAGGAACACCCCCACTGCAGCACAGAAGATGCTCAGTTCGTAGCACTGTGCCAGGGCCTCTGAGCAAGGACACAGTCAGCCCCAATAACCACATGCAGGAATCAGCAACCCTGCACCTAACAGATCAGGCACTAGTTAGTTCACATCACTCAGGTCGTGACACACATTATTCTTTTCTCTAGAAGCACTCCTGAAACTTAAATTCAGAGCAAAATAGCCAGCTAACATGGGCAACACTAAACTGTACAGATGATAAACAGAAACCATCAAGTTCTCCAGCCTATAGAATTAAGGGAGGGTGGGAGGGAAAACAATGTAGAAGAAAAAAATTAACTCTGCATCATATTTGGTATTAAGGGAACCAGAGTCGTTTTTTCAGAACCTGAATATTCTTTACTGCAACTTTCCTAACAGTGACAGCCTGAACAACCCAACTATCTGTATATATATACAGTTCTCTACATACCATCAGCACTCCCCACTGTGCCTGCTTAATTCCCAAAATTTAGGATCCCTCCTATTCTGGCCACACAAGGGTGCCCTGAAGTGCACCTGTGTTCATAGTGTGATCTATTGACACAGCACCAGAGAGAGGGACAATAAAATCTGAGCATTTCATAGAGGAAAGTGAGGTCAGCCAGGAAAAATGTCATTTCAAGGGCCAAGAGAAAACAAAAAAGTCTCTTCTCAGCAGCAGCCTTCACATAAGGACAGACCTTATGTGAAAGTCTATTACTACTCAGCCTAAGCACTGCCTACAGGCAAGCACCAGAGAGCAGGAGAAAACCCAGCATAGATCTGGTCTTTAACAGTGGACACAGCTTCCTTCCTCTCACAGTCCCCCTACCAAGCCAAAGCCCTTCCAACACACCCCTTTTATGCTGTGTGTGGAGGAATGTGTATAGGAAGCAATTAACTCCTCACAGCTGGCCTAATTCCAACAGGATGGAGAGACCTGTGGTCCCTTTTCTAGCCAACTTAAGGATTAACCTCTTATTCCCTGGTGTCTCAAGGGGATGCACACACCCTCACACACAGCAAGTTAGGGTACAGCTGTGAATGTATTTAAAGTCTGACTTTCAGGAGTGATCCCACATCTGAATGACAGAGGGCTATTTGTCTTTAAAGAAAACATAATATCAGTAAGAGATTCAAAACAAAGTTATTTGTTTACAGTTGTTATGGATCAGGCCCAACAAAATACAATCAAGACCTGTAGAGATTAAATGAAAGCATAGGAAAGAAAGTCAGAACTACACAATAAAATTTTCTTTCATTTATGCAAGTGATTAATAGATAATTCAATTATTACATTCGTGATTGAATATTACAGATAATACATGTCACTTATATAGCACCTGCCATCTGAGGATCTCATCACTTTGCAAACAGCTACAAAATCTCACACATGCTAACAACATGGCTTATGATCTTTTCAACCCAACCTTTCAAAACTTTACATGCCATATGAGCATGTTAAAACCAGGAAATGAATATGCCTATGGCTTCACATAATTAGACATGCTTTTAGGTCTAAATCTGGTGCAAATATGTGCCCACCCCACATTAATCTGGCTGCAGAGAGGCTACAGTAAGTATATTACTAGAGTGAGGTATGTGTGTGCACAAATATTTAATTAATATCTGAGTTTTCATTCATTTAGGATGTGTCTTGGTTCAAGGAAAGGAAAAGACTCATAGTGCCAGCAGTCATCTTTACCTTATGCTGTCTGAGACAGAAAAACAGGCAGTATTCTCTCAAAATGGAAGTCCTGAGATAAAAAAAAAAAAAAAAAAAAAAAAAAAAAAAAAAAAAAAGGTTTGGCCACGTTAGATAGAAGACTCATTAATGTGCCCTTGATGCAGTCTCTATCACAGGTGCTCACATAAAGCCCAGCCAGATTTAAGATCTAGATCAGAAGTTAAATTTCCTCCTGCAGGTATGTTGGCAAAGGCATTTGGTTCAGAACCCCACACATGTACACCTGATTGGTGACTGTGAGGAGTGGTGGGTGAATAATGAAGGTACATAAAATAAAGAGTAACAGATTCAACCCATGTGCTTGGCAAATACATTAAAGTGTGCAGATTGTCATTATGTATAGGTTTTGGAGAACGCAATAACAATTCCTGCTTAGAAGCAACAAGAATTGAATAGGCCAGACTAGGTCCCCAGCTTCTCATATGGCCTTATGAACATGCACTGACTGAACCAGGACAGTCATACCTTTTGGATATGACACCATCTTAAGAACCTGGGAGGGTGGCATCTATCTGCATTATGGCCAGTGATCAGCTGTCTCAGTTCAAGTAATTTCTTTCCATACTACTGCTTCCCTTCCACTTTCTCTGTCCTTTTTAAAATCAGGTATGATTTTTAAGATATTTAGTTCCATAAAGAGGCAGTTTCTAATGCTCTAGTTGTCCATGTGATACAAGGAGTTCCAGGTACATGAGCACTATGGTTCTCTGTTAATCATTTCTTGGCAAAGCCAGTGTTATTGATTTGGTATCATACCAGATAAGCCCTCATATAACTACTCTAAATTTAATATATCTTAATTTCAATACTATGAAGTACAACTAAGCACAGAAACCCATTAACTGAAGCTTTTTGTTTTCAGATATATGTATCTGAAACTCAAAGTTCATTTAAGGATAAAAGACAACACATTTCCTTCCTTCCTTCCTTCCTTCCTTCCTTCCTTCCTTCCTTCCTTCCTTCCTTCCTTCCTTCCTTCCTTCCTTCCTTCCTTCCTTCCTTCCTTCCTTCCTTCCTTCCTTCCTTCCTTCCTTCCTTCCTTCCTTCCTTCCTTCCTTCCTTCCTTCCTTCCTTCCTTCCTTCCTTCCTTCCTTCCTTCCTTCCTTCCTTCCTTCCTTCCTTCCTTCCTTCCTTCCTTCCTTCCTTCCTTCCTTCCTTCCTTCCTTCCTTCCTTCCTTCCTTCCTTCCTTCCTTCCTTCCTTCCTTCCTTCCTTCCTTCCTTCCTTCCTTCCTTCCTTCCTTCCTTCCTTCCTTCCTTCCTTCCTTCCTTCCTTCCTTCCTCCCTCCCTCCCTCCCTCCCTCCCTCCCTCCCTCCCTCCCTCCCTCCCTCCCTCCCTCCCTCCCTCCCTCCTTCCCTCCTTCCCTCCTTCCCTTCTTCCCTTCCTCCTTCCATTTCTCAAAATCAGCCTATCTAATCAAGGACCAGAAATAAAACAAGGTGAATAGCCACACACACAAGGAATAATTTATAGTAAATAATCATAGTGTTCAAATTACAGATAATTCATAGGGTACAGTTTGCTCACAAAAATAATTCGGCAGACAATTACAAATAATGAACTAATTTGGGAAAATCGCAATCAGCTTGTATGCATTACATTTACAGAAGAACTGAATTTGCTGGATGAATTATTTGTTATGAAGAGTTCAACTAGCTCCACTATTTACTTCATGAAGTAGCTAAATCCAAAGAGCACACAGTGGAAACCACTGTAGAATGGAAATATTTACATATTATCTATGTTCGAAGTGTGCAATGAAATTAGCATGCAATAGATGTTAAATGTCGAGCAAATAAATGCAGACACATGACCAAACTGGGCCAGAAAATTCTAGATCAGTATCATACTACCTCAGTGATTGAATTTATCTCATGAGTAGGGGAATGTAATGATGTTGTTAGATAGAACCACACAGCTGGAAAAGACTTCTATGATCAATGTGTCGAACAGCCAATGCATCACAAAAAAAAAACCCAAAAAAACGCTCACTAGAGCATGCTAGAACATGTCCTGAAATGCCTCATCTACACAGTTTTTTAGTACCTTCAGGGACAGTGACTCCAGCACCTCCCTGAGCCGTCCATTCCAGTACATGACTACTCCTAAAGTAAAGAAATTCTTCCTAATATCTATCTTAAACCTCCCCTGGCCAACTTCAGGTCATTTCCTGTATTCCTATAATTCTTTTCTTGAGAGAAGAGGCTGACACCCACCTTACTACAACCTCCTTTCAAGGTAATTGTATAAAGTGATACGATCTCCTCTCAGCCTCCTCCAAACTAAACAATCCTGATTCCCTCAGCCACTCCTCATAGGACTTGCTCTCCATACCTATTACTTTCTATTGTTACAGAGCACAAAACAAAATTTCAAACTCATTTCATTTACACACACACACACGAGCTTGCTCATTTCTATCCCACAGACACTGACTGATGTTACCAGGTGCATAATTAGAACGTGATAGAGTGCGAGATTTTTTGAGATTATTATGCAAAAATCTGTGAGCTGTCTAGAAATTACAAACCCAAATTAGCAAAACTGGATTATCATTGCATTTGATGGTAATTCCATTTACTTTTGGTTCTTCCTGAAGCAAAGGCAAAAAATGGGAGGATACCTAGACACTGGAGGGAACACAGATTTAACCCTCTGTTCTGGGCTAATCTCTTTCCACTATATTCTGAAATCTTTCTTTGCATACGGTCATCTTGTTTTATATTTGCTAATTGCTTTCAAAGTGCATCTTCATAAGAATGTTCAGATCTGACCAGTCTCGGGCCAAATATAAACCAGAGGATATTTAATAAGTATCTTCATGGTTCTAAACACACTTGTACTATTGAACAGCTTTAAATAAGGAATTTCTCATGAACAATATCTTCTCTCAATTTCGCAGTCCCTATTATAGACTTTATAATCCTTTATGGAAAAATACTGTTAATGCAATAATGAAGAAAGGAGCTTAAGATGAACATATGTTATTTTGGTAAAGATAAGAAATTATAGCTTTCCTTGTTCTTCTTTTCTTCCCTTTTTTGTTTTCCCCTGCTTTGGGTCAGACTAGGTCCAAACAAAACTGAATGAAGATTTAGGAGTCAGCCTTGGATCAATCCTTTTATAGCGGTGCTGTTAACACACCAGAATGTTACTCAATTTCTCTTTTTTCCTCTTTTTGAATGTTGGCCATCATGTTAACTTGTGTGCTCTGCTGCACAGAATTTGATATGCAAGTTGCTGAAGTATCCTAGATTTGTCTTTGACCATAAAAGTGTGTTTCCTAAGTACGCTGTACCCTCAGCATTCCTAAGCACTCGTATTTCCTTCTACACCATATGGTACTGGAATACTCAGTGAGAGCTGAGGCAACAGAAAAATCCTGGGTGAAGCTACATGAAACTACAGACACAATTTGAAAACTGAAGTTGTCTTACTACTCTGACCAGAAAGTCTCCACAAACCACTAATAAATGTACTCTAGACCACAGTTAGGGAAAGGCTGTGATAGACAAATCATTTAATAACAAGAACATGCTCTTCATTCACAGTGCTTTCTTTAAAGGGGAATGAAAAAGGGACACAGTGTTTGACAAAGTATTTCCTTTAGGCAATACAATACTTAGTTTTAATTTATAATCCAGTTTTCTTGGCCAAAATGACTTTTCCTTCTCATTTTGCTGCTATGTACTTTGCTGGGAGCCAGCTGGTCACCACTTTCTGCCCTAGAGGTAGCTGCTTTTCACTGATGCTTTATATTGTTGTGAAGTGCTTAGGGATTTACAAGATGGAAGACACTATAAATGTGAGAAATTGTGGAACTCGTTAAAGTTATTACGAAATTTCCACTTCACATTAGTCAGATCTTTTCACAGCCATTTTACCACTAAGTCATCAAAATGTCATCCATCCTTTCAACTAGGAGAGAGGGCTCACCAAATTCCTTTAAGTGGCATTATCCGTCCCAAAATTCTGAACAATTTGGATGACTAAAGCCTGCATCAGGTTAACCCTCAGTCTCAGTTTTGCAAAAACAGAACAGACTCACACTTTGCAATTGTCAAATTCCAGAATTTGAACTCTTCTTATATGCATCATTAGTTAAACACAGAAAAATGTAACCAACCCGTATAAAAACCAAAAAAAGACAAAAAACAAACAAATCCGAAACAAACAAAAAAAACATAACACAAATCCATATTTAAATTATCCTCTACTTTTCTGTAGTTCTTGCATGTGGCAAATAATGAATGAAAAGGAGATTTGATTTACGGTGCAAGGCATCGTAAACAAAAACAATCCTTAAGGCACATGCATGTGCACAAAATCTTCATCAGCTTAAGTTACTACAAATGGTCCAGCAAGCAAGCAAAGATTTAATTAACTAATTGTATGAGCAGCCTGGTCATTATCACCTCAACAGAAAGACATAGCAGCTTAAGTTAAATATTATTGTTGAGGTATAAAAAAAATTACAAAAAACAAACCAACACCACAATTATGATATTCAATTATTCTGCTAAGCAAAATTAACTATTCCTCTTGTTCTTTGAAAAGAGGAAGATAAAGCAAAGGATCCAAATAATGAGGTCAGCAGCAGTGAATTCTGAAGAGAAGCTGTCTAGACTTCTATTTTCATTTTCAAATTTGAGTGGCTGGGTTTTGTGTGCCTTTGCTCCTTTGAATTCTCAGGGTGGTCACATTAACAAGTTTGCCCCGGCAGGTAGAGTGAAGCCTGGATCAAGGTGTGGCATTCTGGCTTTGATGTCGGCTGTCACGCTCCGCTGCCTCTCGATCTCTTTGGCTGCCATCAAGTCTGTTGTCGTGGGAGACCAGGTAAACCAGGGCTGTTCTGCTGTTTGGCACAATTCAAAGGAGAGTCAGTTCAGATATGCTGGGGGGAGGGTGTGTTTCTGGTCCTCCCCAGCTAAATATACATGGAGAACAAAATTTGTAACAAATTTTTAAGTAAGAAGACATTGATTATCACTGGGTAGTTAGTAGAGCTCAAGGTATGTCACTGTGGTAGCAATTCTGGAGGTCTATTCGTAAAAGGTCCTGCAAAGGGGAACTGTATAGTGGAAAAGAAATTGCAGACCAAGGTAATTAGTGAGTTGGCATGTGTTTAGAAAATTAGAAACACAATTCAAAAAACCTTATGGAGCAAACATAGAGAGTGGGGAGGGAGTAGCTTTCTTCCACTGGGAATTTACTGGACATTTAGTATACAGAACTGCTTAAAAAGCAGTATTTTCCCACCTTTTCTATTCCTACAAACACTATCTGTTTGCAAAGCAAGATACAAACCCGAATGAACAATTTAAAAGGAAGCATCCAGCTTTTCCTTAAGCACAGGGAGGTCTGTTTCAAAGGGGAGCACAGTAGGTACAGTCTATTATTTATTAGTGTGACTAATGCAAGGAACTCCCACGGTTCACATGAGGAAGTTCTTACCTGCTTATCTCAACATTCTGTAGAATAAAACCTTTCATGCTCGTTGTCCTCAAATGTCAAAAATGTTTTCATCGGAAAATGAAGGGAGAAACAAAGTGGACTCACCCCAGAAGATGAATCATTGCACTGTATTTCTGAGACGATGCCATCATGTGAACTGTAACTGGTCTCAGCAGCACACTGAACACCAACCATTTTAAAAATTAAACATTTTAATAGAAATGTGAAAGCTTATGTTCACCAATGACTCTATCTGCTGATCTTATTTTCTAGCCTTTACCCAGGCTGGTAAACAGTCTCAAACCCACAGAAATTTCAAGTGAGAACTTAATGAATACGTAACCTCTGCATTTGGTCCATTTAACAAAGAGTGTGAAAATAGAAAACCACCCATTATTCTCAAGCTTTTCTAAAATTGCATACCAGACCAATATTCCTGCATTTCCTCTATTATTTCATAGTTGCTACAATGAGATGAACATACAGTTAGGGTCAAAAATAGCCTTTCAAGGTCACCTTAAACTGAAGTGAACTTATTAATACAATGTCAATAACACATAGGCATTTGTGAAGGGCTATAAGCAGCTACCTACAATCCAAACAAGCTGAACTACTGGAAGTCATCTTGCTGCATGGCTTTTTTGACAGAAAAATGAACAATACCATTGTCGTCACAATGAACCCTACAATTTGAAAACAAGGCTAAAACCACTGCAAACACCAGTGAATTTATTAATAACTTCTAAGGCTAAATATGGTAAACCAAGGAACTGGTCCATTGCCTAACCTCAAAGTCCTGCTCATGGACCCTCCCTCATTTCACGGTTGCCTCACACTTCTGCTTGTGGCACCTACAGTTTTTTGTTCTTCTGCTCCATGATCAGTGCAGCCTGCACTATCATTTACTCACTTAACATTTACTGTCCCACAAACTCATGTGATTACCTGGGTCTGGCCTAGTGGGAGATCACTTGGCTTGAGAGGGACTGTGCTACTCAACATATGGGAGTTCACCAGCTGGTGCAGGCCTTCCATGGTGTGGCAAAAAATGAATTTCCAGACCTTAGAGAGGAACAAAACAAGAGTTCATTGGTGTCTCAAGAAACTACAAAGAAGGTATCTGGGGAAAAAAGCATTTCACCAGGAACAGCCTTAAAACACACTGTTCAAAAGAAAATTAACATTTCAAAGGTGTAGACAATCCATATCTAACATTATGGAGAGAGAATAAGGCAGACCATTGACTTAGGAACTGTCTTTACAGCAACACAGGCTTGTAGGAAATGATCCTGAGATTTGGTGGGAGATGAGAAGATTGTACAGATCACTATGTATTGGTGCAGCATCAATTAAGTCATTTGTTATTTGATGCATATTTGTAGTAAACACCCAGGAGCTCTAAGGCAAGCTTCAACCACAAGATCTGTGAAGTTATTACTGTGGTCAGTTTAGTTCCTGGAGTCCTTAGGTAATCTTATTTTCTCCCCTTGTGGACTGCAAGTGTTCATTATTTTATCAATGTTAACAGTGGAATAGATGAGTAAAACTTTCACAGGCATCTAAATGACTTAAGGAAAATAAATCCCATTGGCTTTGGATTCTAAGTCAATTAGATGCATTTGAAAATTTTACCTTTTATCTGCATGCTTCATTAGTCAGATTTATTAACCAATCATTTACAAAGGAAAGGGCCAGAGCAAAAGGATCCCCAAAGTGTAAAATTTACAACACTGCTATCTATTCTCACCAATTGCCCAAGTTTAATTCTCTAATTTAATTCATTAATTAAAGAATATGCTAATTGACTGAAAAACTCAGGCAGAGGTTTCTCTCTGAGCTCTTTCCCGTTGAGAAAAATGGATCCCAGTTCCTAACAAAATTCACATATCAAGCATTAGGCCGTTGAAATTCTTTTCAGATCTGAGCTCCTGTTTAGCACAAGACTACTTTTCCCTGTTGAATATACTATTTCACCTGAACTTTCGCATAAACGGGATTTTCATAGTTTGCATTTCTCATAAATTCTCTCACCCATTGCATTCTATTGCCAGAAAGTTCATTCTACATATTCCATCCTGAGTTATTTTCCACTCACTTGATTTCATTCAGTTTGCCTGAGCTCTGTGCCTTATTGTCCCTAAAATAATTCCTCAACATTTTCACCAAGACTGAACCAAATGGACAAAAAGCCTAAAGGACTTACAAAAGCACCTCCACAGAGCAGAGTGTTTGTGCTTCACTGTAATTCCTTTTTTTCCATACCGCTGACATCTCTGCAGGTAGCTTTTTTGCCTCTGGGCAGTAAGGTCATAGGTTCATAGTACAGCAAAGAGAGAAGGCTGGAGAACTTCCTTTCCTTTGGCCCAACACGGTATGTGTGCTATGCACTGTATTTCTCCACTGTTCCCATCTGCTACATAAACATTTAATAGCCCACAACTGTGTTGAAAAGCTGATAAATTCTGACACATTGGCCCATTTTCTCACTTAAGCCTACAGTATGAAATAGTATATGGCCTTCTCAGCAGGAGAATGCATTCAGGTCCCATCCCTATTTTTTCAACATGTTTTCAATATAAACTCTTTCAGATTCAGAGACGAATATCTTACAGCAACTATTGACCTCACACTCGTTATAAAAAAGAAATCAAAACCCACAAACAGCATTGGGATTATTGGCCTGTGGATATTTCTCTCTACTTACAGTAGACCCGAATTAGTAAGAGAGATAGAATGGAGGTTTTATAACATCAATTTAACATTAATTACCTAAATCTCTTTGAGGACATGTAACAAAAAGCCCCCGACATTTGTGACACAAAGATTATTATAACATATTGCCAAGTCATAGCATTGCTGCACTGGTAGATAGAATTCAAATTCAAATCCAGGCTAAAGATGCTACAGCTGTCACCCTTGCCCAGCAAAGCCCTCTTAGGTTCAAAAGTTAGCCATCCTCCTGCCTGCCTCCACCAAATCAGCTCCTGATCCCTGGAGATTACTAATCCCAACTTCTCTGCACATAGTTGACAGGAAGAATAAAGCTATTGTGCCTTCCTAATAATTCAGGCTAATCACATATTTATAAAAGAAAATTAGGAAGAAGTGATTAACTCCTTCCAGCTCAGCTATTGATAGCATAGAGTTAATAAAGAGGCAGCTGGAATAGCTTTAAAACGTGTTTAAATTTTAACGCACTGTTATAAAATAATAAATGTTTAAATAACTATGTTTTGGATTAGCCTAGTTGCCCAGTGTTACACCACAGTCACCAAGGAAACATGGAAAGGCGAGTTGACAGAGGCTTTCATTTTGAGTGCTCATGTTCAACCTGAGAGTGCAGCTAAAAACATAATAGGTCCAGCTCAAATGTCCACCTTTCTGAAGAAAAGAGTGAAGTCAACATCTGAAAAAAAAAAAAAAAGTCATGTATTCAGGATACAACTGGCATTCTTGCAAGTCAGGAAGGATTCAAACCTTTTTTGAGGGTGTATTCTAATGCTATGAATTCTGGCGTGATTCTGCACTCAGTTCAACACAAATCAAAGAGAAGTTTCTATTCAGTCATAGCAGGAGTTTGGCATAAACAAGTAAGTAGACCTAAAAATCTCAAATCAGAAAAGCCTCAAAAAATCCATAATCCATCCAGTCATCCCACCACATCATGGGTTTAGACAGGAGCTCTTTGCTCATCCCTGTATTCCTGGTATTTTCTGCCTCTCCCACAGAAATATTGTCTTACTCCTGACGTTGTGAGTTCCCATTTGAGGAGATGCTGAACTCAGTGCCATCAGTGTGTAACAAAGTCACAGGCACACAGCACCTTCCCAAAAAAAAAAAACCTGTGTATCTTAGCAATTGGGGCCCATGGCACTTAAGGTCCTCTAGGAACAGAGCAGGAAATGGTATATTAAGGAGAGCAATATGCTGGAAGAAAATCAATTACTGAATCCACCCTCATATTGTCCTGTTCCCAACAGCAAGCAATTTATAACAGTGTCCTCTCTGCAGTAACATCTTTAAAAATAAAGTGATATGCATATTTTTGTTGTTGAAAATTTTTACTTTTATCAGGCACCAGACACCATGAATACTGTTGAAAACCAGTAACTTTTGAATTCTTCTCCATATACTGATAATCTGTTCAGGCATCCAGAAGGGAATGGTGAAAACATTACTAATGCTTTGAATATTAATATTTATGTTCAGTCAAAAATAAAATGAAAACACACTATTTAAATGGAAATCCAGCTATGTTTCAGGCACTTCCTTCCCCTTGACCCAACTCCATTTTTACTTCAGTTTCAAAACTGTTATTTGAGACAGGAAGAAGCAGAAAAGAAAGTTGAAAAGGACAACAGAAGGATATCAAAGACCCCAATCCTTCTCCGTATCTATAGTAGCAACAAGGCCAAGCTGAGGCTGTGCATGCAAGCAGGGCGACCCTTTGGCAATGGTAGGATTTTCGTATGGGATCAAGGAACTGCAGGTTCAAATCCCTGCTCTGCTTGACTTTGTCTTTCACAATGAATATTTAATAAATCTCAGTTCAAGCTGATTCAGAGCAGAGGCCTGAACATAATCTTCCACATCCAAAAAAATTTTTAAAATGTCTCCACTTCACACTGGATAAGGGGAAAAGTGTTGGTATCTTTTTAAATGTACTGAAATTTCTGGTTTTTCAACAGTCTCATTTCAGAATAAGATTTGCACTGCTCTATTTCATTTTCCCTGTTTTATCACTCTCAAGACTCCCAGAATTTCTCAAGTGGTGTTTAAGAGAGAAACAAGAGGCTCTGTGACTCTGCAGCTGAATCTGGATATGTTTTATCTGAGTAAAACAGTGTAATCCTAATGAATGCTAAAATCAAAATGAAGAGAAACAGGTTCAAATCTAATGCATTTTAGCTAGCTGAAGTAAATCTCACTTGTTTATCCTGACCAGTTAATGGGTTAAAAATGTTTCAGCCCTGTATTTACCTCTCATTCTGACACTGTCTGAGGAATGCATTGTTTCTTTCTGTTTTTTTTTTTTTTGTCTTTTTCAGTCATCTCTGTGAAATCATCTGTGAATGTTTTCCTCCTTGTCCTTCCCTCTCTTCTTTTATATGATTCATGCTGAATGCTTGTCATCCCTCCATTGAATTGTTTGGTCATAGACATTCCTGAATAAATAAGAGAGATTCCAAAATAAAATATTAAAACCAGAAGCTTACAAAGACCATTTAGTTTGAATGAGCAGGAGAAGTAAATGAATGTTGAGGAAAAAAATTCTTGTTTACAAACATTTATCTTCAACTATTAACTATTTATGGAGGAAAATAGCCACAGATACATGATTGGCAAATTGGCTTATGTTTAAATAATGTGTCTAAAGTTTGACTGAGCACAGAAGTTCATCTTTAAATAAACAAATGGTACCATAATGTTATAGTCATTAAATATAAACAAGCAGCGGTCATGGTACCCGCCTGCCACACTAAAGTTGTGCAGAAGCATCTGAGTTTCCTTAAGCTTTTTCAGTGAACTGTGAAGAAGTTCCTATCAGGGAAAGTCACTGAAATATGTTATGCTCACAGTTTTTTCTTTCATTTCATTTCAGTCGCCAAGTCTGCTGGTGAACTAAGGCTGCTGGGAATGGAAATAATGGAGCATTTCCTAATGTTGCCAGTGCAAATTGGTAACTTGAGCTCTCAAAATACTTCAGCTTTTCAGCACTCAATGTAGAATCATGTTAAGCATGAGTCAGATGCAATACCCTGTTGGAGGTGCAGGAGACAGCAGCAACTCAGGCAGGTGAGCAGGGAGGTTTGTTTGGCTGATTTGCAGGGTTTTTTTTGTGGTCGATTCTGTTATTTGAGTGCAAACTGCTGGCCACTGTGCATTTTTCTGGTCCCCATCCCTCACGGTAGAGCAGTCACAATGCCAAGCATCTCATTCTTGGTTTTCTCTTATGAGGACTGTTAGTTTCTAATTCTCAAAAGAGGATTTGATACTTGTTTTTGAGGGAAGTCTGGTTTCAAAGGTGGTGCATTTAAATCCTAAAAGGGGAGAAAGGCTTGGAAACTGTAATGAGAAAAATATACTACATAAAGAAATTAATTAATGCCTGTTAGCCCAGGACCAGATTTCTCCTGTGAGCAAAATTCTGTTAGAGTAAGCTGCAGACATTCTCCAAAGAATAATATTACTTGCAGTGCTGAAAATTTAGGACTTGAGAAAGAAATTGAGACTGCTGCTTCACATCTCCCCTTCCCCTCCTCTATGGATCTCCTAAGTCTTGCTCCTGTGGGAGACAGTTTTAGCCTTTCTGAAGGATGTAGCTGCATCTGGTTGCAGCAAGAGGAGCCGCCACAGGGCTGTTTGTAATCCATGGAGAGCTCATCAGGTAAGATCATGACCCTGAATGCAGTATTTAATTCAGACATAAAGCAGAGTCCAGAGCACTGAGCTCAGTATCTCGCCCTTGCCAATCTCATTGAACAGTTGGTTTGTGTTCTTAATACGGTGAAGTGTTCCAGTCATATTACTTATACATAGTTTAAATAATATATATATTAAAGAAGCAGTTTCTTTTTCAGTCTCCCCTTTTCAATTCACAGTTGTGTGAAATGCATATTTACAACTTTAGAAAACACATTTTCAGAAGCAAGATAAATTCTACTAGAGGAGGTGGAAATGGAGACATTTTCCACTGGGACATGCAAGGTGCAACAAGCAAGTAACATCTGCCTATCTATCCAGGTTTGGAAAGTCTACCCAAGCTGTCCCATACACAGTGTGCAACAAGTGTGTCCCCTTCTTCTTTTATAATTTGTGCAGTTATTTCCACAGATATGAACTGGAATTGAAATGCTACCGATGCTACTACTTACCTGTTTATGTCCATGGCAGCCCACTATTTTGTTCTGGTCAATAGTACTCGATTTGAGAAGAGGAAAGACTGTAAGTAATCAGATCTTTAGCATTTTAAGAACTTACCAGACCACAATGCAAACTACAGAATGAGCATTTTTAGCTTGGGGAATGCAGATGAGAAAACATAGGGGTTGAGCGATAAGAGCCTTGATTCCCCCCTCCCACTTCCAGCATATGGCAGGAAATTGGACTGGAATCAAATGATGTCTCTCTTTGGCAGAGTCTGACTTCTGACCTCTAAGACAATAGAGTCACAAGCTATCCTGAGGCTTGATTGAGAAGCCACTTCAACATTTCCATAAGTCATTCTGCCATTGCAGATCTGTCACAATTTTGTCATAAAGTTTGCAGAATTCTGTTGACATTGTGTCATCTCAATAAATGCAAAGGGAAAAAAAATGAATCGGGGCAGGTGTGAGCACAGATTTCAAGTCTAATGCGTGGGCTGCTGCATGTCTTCTGACATAATCTAGGCTCTCATACTTGATGTTTTTCTGGAGCTGTGGTGAACTCTTCCATCCTTTAAAGCGATCAGCCTCATTTGACTAATTTGAGAAGGACGGAAAAAAAAGAAAAAAAAAAGAAAGACACTTTCCTTCCCCTCTCAGAGCACCCTTGGCCAAGTTGGATTTTTTAAAAAAGCAACCGACTTGGGACCTGGTTGTCATTTACATGAAGGTCACTTCACACTGATCTGGCTGTGTAAACGGGCCATAAGTTACTTCTACACCCACTTGAAAGACCTCTTACACTTGCCAGAATGATGTAAAATGGTCTTAATATAAGTGAGAATTCAGGATCCTATTTTTAAGATCCCTTTAGGAGGCTATCCCTTTAGGGAGATGTATCAGCCAAGCACGTTACATTCCACTAATTATCTTAATGGAAACCTACAGCTTGCAGAAAGCAAACAAAATGGCCACTGATGTCATCACAGCAGCAACACACCAGCCAGGCATGCTGCACAGCAGAAGGTCCCAGAGCTTACAAAGCACCTAAATAACTTTCTGACTTCTATCATCTCACTAGCTCTGTTGCCTGTTCAAATGCTTGAACACATAAGCAAAGTGATAATTTGAGGCCTTTTAACATGAGAAGGTGCAACCCACTAAGATGTGAGAGTTCTGTTAGTACTAAATGTGGTCAGATTTTTCCATTGCTGCAACCTCAGTGATTGTTCTTCTCATGTGTTCTGTCCAGCTGTGAAGGGCTATTTGTGAAACTAACCCTTCTTGCATGAGAGTTAATACTTGCAGCCAGAAGTCTACAACTTAGAGGGTGTTTATGCTCTTCTCTATGCCAGGAAGTCAGTGATGTCTGGCTTAGTTTGCACAGAGAATTTGTCATCTGTGATGGGGGCTTTTGATTATGTTTAAAAGGAACCAGCTTGGGATTACTTGTATCAACTGGGCTAATGAATAAGCAACAAAGATGAAGAAGCTTCAGAAAATTTGGACTGGAGAGATTTCACACCACTATCAATGGATCTAATAGTTTTTTAGCTTACCTTTCAGTCATCCATCTGTCCATAAATGAAGAGAGTTTTAATATTCTTTGTAAAAGTTGTACTTGTGATCTGGATGTATTGTATGAGAAACAGAATGAGGTAAGTTAGGAGTAAGATACAAATGGTAAAAAATGAGAAGATAATTTGGTCTGGTAGCTTTACTGCATTTAAATTCACTCTAAGTCCCAAAGAGAGATCAGTGGGGTTAGGAACACAGAGCTCAAACTGATAGAAAGAATTGTGAGAAACATGACTTGAGCCCAGTCCAGACTTCAGTTTTGTGGGCCCTGAAAGAGCTAACACATTCAGATCCCCAGGCAGATGCCTCCCAGATCTCCATCACTAATCCCCTAGAAGCCTTCTGTTATTCTCTCATCTCCATCAGGCTGAAACAAACCTTCTCACCTTTGTGTAGCTCCCAAAGCAGAAAAACCCAAATTGTCTCAAACTTTTGGAAGAAGATGGCAAAAACAAAATCTTCATTCACTGGTTTTAATCAGTGCCTACTACTCTCACTTGTGTTTCATTTCAGTCAATTATGTAATATTTAATAGAAATATTCCATTTCATGCTACCACACTGTGACTTTTAAAACTAAATGTTTTGAATACCAGGTACAGCCAAAAAGCCAATTTGTCCTCACATGCACTTCAGCCGTTACGCATTTGACCTTTGTTCCCCACATTCTTAATTTAAGGCCTCTTATTTATCTCCTTAACCAGTAGGTTTGTATAAATCAGATCTCGTTCCCTTCAAAGTAATTATTAACTAGGGAGCTGTTAATTTCATTTCGATCTATTTATGTGAAAAACATGAAAAACAAAGAGCCCACATGTTGCTACACTTCCAAAGTGTGAGTTTTAATACCTTTGAACCCTACAGTTATTTCTTTTAAGACAAGATGTAGAGTTGCCTGAAAACAGGGAATTTTAAAGTGCCAGTTTTGCATCCTGTGGCTGTTGAGGCTCCAGACTTCTGCTATGTGGGTGCAAGTTGAATGGGGCCAGCAAGAGGCTGTAGGGCAAACTGAGAGAGAAATCTGCCAAGACTCCCACCGGAGCTTTCCCAGCCCTGTTTCCAGAGCAGTGGGATGCATCAGCTTCAGAACATGGGCAACATCCAGCATCTATCAGCCCGTATTTCTGAGCCAGGTGGTACCTGCCTTGTGGCTTTCAGCATAGAGCTATGGCTTACAAGATCGAGATGTTAGCATGGGGAAGTTTAAGGAACTGTGCCCTCAGCCTACCAGAGGACCATTCTTTGTGCAGCCTTCTTTACTTAGATGCAGATTGTCATGCCCAGAAAGAATACCTGTGAAAGTCCAGCAGCCATACAGCAATAGGAAGGCATGAATTGTCATAAATGACATTATTAACCCACACACCAAACATCCCGTGTCATCAGTGGCACATTTTTCTTGTTTTTCATGCTCAAAGTCCAAAGCCAATTGCAATGCCAAGCTGTGCTTTTCTGTAGAATTAGCTTTATATTTGAACAAGAATAATTGTTGGAATGAAGCCTTCTGCATATATTTATCAGGACAAAAGCTGGACTTCTCATCTGGGTTAATAGCTGGTCTTATGGTTCAAAAGCCTGAAAAGATTATGTAGTGATTTCACTAACCCCAGAGAAACATAGGTCTCTTAAGAAATATGCTATCCTTTCTTCCTCTTCCATCAGTGAGTGTTTCCCAAACTGGAAACTTCAACCTCTTTCAGGAACTCTCCTGCCCGTCATACTCTTCTAGTGAGAATAAACCTGAATTTTGACTAGAAAAGTATCCAAGTCCCTAAGGCAAGCACTGGAACAGTAAAGTGTTCTGCTAATAGACATGTTGAATGTTTAAATAGCTAGTATGTGGACAAAAAAGTTACCTTCTGTGGCCTGGCTCCTGCTAGAACAGGTACTTCCATTACTACCTTCCTTGGTGTTCCACTGGCTCTTCCAGGAATGCTCCTGAAATTCCTTGTCTAAATGAAAATACCAGCTGAGGGGAAAGAAGGCAGGAGAAAGCATGACAGCAATAATACAAGAGCTGAAGGCATCTGACCAGTGTCTGGGCAGTGTGCCCAGGAAAGGTGTAATGGATAGGTCTGGTGCTGCTCTGCAATACAGATTTCATTGGTCTTATGTATCCCATTAGGCACTGCACAACCTGGTTTCTATCATGTCTGGAAAGGGCACTGGAGGCTTCTGTTCTGCTGACCTTCTCTGGTTTGGTTTTTTTTCCTTTCCACAGATACAGACCAGGAAGTGAACAGAAAATATCTGTGCTGGGAAGGACTACTGTTTGTGAAGCAAAGTCAGCACAGACCAGAATTATGAGAAAAAAGTGAAGAAAGCAAGAACGGGTGGGACACATGGGGCTCAGAGTAGCACCAGGGTCCCTCCTCATCCTGAAAAGGACCTCAAAAGTGACTCCAGCTGGCCCTGTTCAGAGGCAGAACTTTGGGAAGCAGCAAGCAGCCCTAGTAATCTTTTGCTTTGCATACATGAAAAGCAAAGCTAGAGAAACTTTTAAAAATGCTGAGTGGAAGTGCAGCACCTGGTTTTGTATTCTCCTTTTGGCTGAACAAGTCTCAGTTCTCTCCAGGAGACAGAGACAAATGTGCTCCTCCAGCTTTTGTCCCAGTATCCAGAAGATATTTCAGAGACATATTTGCCTCCTATCACCTTAATTTCCTCACATATTTTCCAAATCTAGGACTTCAAATCGGCTTATCCCAAAGAAATGGAGTCTGCTTTTACTGACACTTTCCTCTTGTTTAATTTGCCCACTGCTCCTATCTCTATTATATCCATTACTCTTATCCCATCAACGACCCAAACCAGCCACCTTCCCAAGAACACACTGCTCCAGATTCACTTATTGTCATGACTCAATAAGCTTCAGCTCCAAAATATGCTTTTCTCATGAGATTTTTTGGCTCAAATAAAAGTCTTCATTCTTGCTAGTACTGGCATGATTTATAATGTCACCTGTTATAGTTCTGACTAAGGAGGATCTATCTGTATAAACAGAAACCTAACACAAAAAGTCAGATTCCAGGCTTCTGCTACTCACATAGCTGCTAGGACCATCACCCAGCCCAGATTTAGTGGAAGTTTGCACAAAGCACCATGAAATAAAGTTAGTGCTGATCAGAGAAAACTTCAGTGCAAAAACAAAAAAAGAATGAACAAAGCATCCCGTCATCATTTCTTAAGTATCTAGCGTACCTACTGTTAAGATCTCACTGGAGGACACCAAACCCTATTTTGCCCTTTCTTCCATGCTTCTTGCCCACTGTTCTTCCAGTTCCCCTTTCAGATAAGATGGTGATAGGATAGGATAGGATAGGATAGGAGAGGAGAGGAGAGGAGAGGAGAGGAGAGGATAAGGAAGGTCTAGTAGCCAATTAAACCCAGTTATTGATGCCACAATGGCCATGAACTTGGTAATCTCTCTGCTGGTAATTAGACAAGTTGTAAAGTGACTTCTCTCTTTCATAAAGGTTAGCCATAAGTGGACAAAGGTGAGTTAATTCTAATATTGGCAGCTGAGTTACACATGCTACGCACACACACACATGCACAAAAATCCTCATTATTAAATCACAAAGCAATTAAAAAATTAAAAATTTCATAAGACCTCACATAAAAGAAATACAAGTGTTTAATGATGGATTATAAAGTGAAAGTGAGAAAAAAGTAAAAGCTCAGCTGTCTCAGGGGCTTCCCTTGCAGCCTGTGATACTGAATTCTGTCTTCACCCTCACACAAGCCGCAAGAGCTAATAAATTCCTGGCTCCCCTGCCTGGGAGCCAAGGCCGATTAATATCTGCCTACCTTGTTACCTAATTCATTATGGAATAGCAGTTAATTTGATTTGATATTATTTTAATAAAATTCTGTAATATATTAGATTGTTTCAGGCTATCAAAATAATTTTCCAATTATTACGGTTACTCAAGCAAGTCTTTTTTTCCCTTCATGAGCGGCAGTTGGTCTGAATCAGAATACATTAGCTCCTACAGCTTCATCCTGGCCAGAGGAATACGAAGTATATGCATGATTACACCAGAAATGTTATTGCCAGTAATGTGAGCCTGCAGATTATGGCACAGAGTCCAGATTGATGTGCAATTACAGGCCCTTGTGACGTCATGACATTGTTGATTGCTCTTCATCTGTAAATGAGTTAATGCATTAACATATATATATACACGGTTACACATATATGTAGGTGCAAGCATGCATGCATTTATGCAAGTCCCTGTTATTTTTTGTATCCTGATATTAGTGTTTGAGGGGCAGCAGTATGTGAAGGTAATGTGGGATAGATGCTGCATCTCACAGGAACTTGTGTTACTTGCTCGTGGCATGGGCAGTGTTAGTCTGGACCACAGCAGAGGGTAGATGAGTTTTGCAAGCAGCCAGAGCTGCCTTTTTGTGCTGTCATCAGTTTTGGCCACTTCAACAATTAGCAAGTTACATCTCTGCTTAGGAAGTGTCAGGCTGGTCTTTTCTTTTAGCTTTTCTCTTAGTTAAAGAAAAGGCTAAAAGCCAGAGAAAAGAGAGGACATGGGTGGAAGTTGATAGAAATAAGAAAAGGCATCCTAGACAAAAGAGCAGGTGCAAACACAGCCATTCCATTTGCAGATGTACTGAATGTCATAACATTTCTGCCTGGGTGTGTGAGAGCATCTTCGTCATATGTTTCTGGGCTTGAGAGGGAGGCATACAAAATGCTATCATGGCTTGATCCAAGTCCCACTGGACTCGGAAAGAGTTTGCCATCATCTTCACTAGGGGCAAAACTGGGTCTGCATTAGTAGTTTTGAATTGTGTGTAAAACATATACAACGGATTAGAAACTATACCTCATCTTTTCTACAATACTTCTTCAAAGGGCTTCTGTTCACATATATATATATATATATACACACATATATATGCACAGACACATATATACATATACATATCTACATATACATATATATATAATATATATATATATACTGCAATGCTGTGAGTCAGAAGGCAGTTCTGGATTTCAAATGGTAGAAGAAGATGTTGTTTGGTCCTCAGAAATAAGAACTGATGGGACCAGGTCCCTCTCTCTCAGATCATCATTCCAGCAAGTTCTCTGCACTCCTGAAGCAGTCTCTGACCCTGCTGGGGCTCATCCCATGACAATATTAAAATTCATGGAGGATTGCCATTTTGCCATTCTTTTCTACCATTTCCTCATCTGGATTGAAAAACAGAAGTGAAGCACCTGACTTCAAGCTGCTGATCATTTTTAAGTTGTTTTTCTGCCTCATACAGTACATCACAGTTCCTTTTTCATGTTCTGCCTGAAAAGGGTTATTCCCATTCCATTCAGCTAACTTAGAAGAGTGTTGGCTGACCCATGGGATGTGTGTCAAATATGATTTACAACCTTTTTCATGCTTCAGTAGAACTCAGCAGAAGCATAAATGGATCAGAACATGTGCTACAAATAAGAGGAAACACAGCTTTTTTTTGTTTTAGTATTTGTAAATTGCCTTATTATTTCCATTGCTTAGTTATCATAAGGTGCATGAAATAGCACTGTTAATAGCAGTGTGCTGCAACCTGCCAAGTGAGAGCACTGTCATATCAAATGTAAAAGTAATTGTAAATTTTCCTTGTGTGCATCAATATTTTTAAACTTACATTCAGATGGATGGGTTTAAATTGTGACCAAAAATTATACTAGTGAAAGATAGGGGGATGGTGTGGATTCTTAGCATGAAGGTTTATTTGTCGTGCTAATCCTTGAGTTTTCCTTTTAGAGTCATTGCATTTTCAACAAACTACATTTTCACAAACCTTTACAGGATAAGATATAACAAAATTGTTGGCTTGTCATGAAATTCTCATACACAAAAGTCTTTTGGAAGCATTCACTGTTTAAAATGTACCCACTTCCTAAAGGAAGCTTCCTATACAACATTCAATGACTAGAAAGCTTGGCTTAAAGTCTGTCTCTTGTCAAATTTTAGTTCCTGAATATGTATGGTTTTTACATGACTAATAATTTTAAAAGATGTTTTAAATGTAACGATCACATTTTAAAAACGGGCCAAAAGACTTACAAAGAATTCTGACTATCTTTTGAAAAATATCGCAATGTCATTAATCATAACTGAAGTTTTTCAGTCACTCAGTATTAGTGATGCTGAAGTGAGTTAACTAAAAAGCTTTCATGCTTCTTGATCTTAGATCCCATGACTGAATCCCTCATTCATTCCAATCTTCCTTACTCTCGTAAGCTGCCCTATTGAAGTCAATGTATCTCAGCATGTAAGTGGGGTTTGAAGAGAGGCCTTTGGTATATAAAAGCGGGAAACAGAGTTGGTTCTCATGATTCTTGCATAGAAACTGGTAGGTTTACATTCTTTTCAACATCTCTAATGCATAATCAGCTAAAATGATTTTAGATCCTAGAAATTGCTACAAGATGGTTATAAATTCTTTGTGTGGACAACTTTTCCATTTGGTGGTAAAACTGGAAGGCCTTATCGCTCTTTTATAACTGTCTATATAATTTTTATGAACACAAACATAAGGCATCAAAGACTGCAGGCTAAAAACTTCTCTGTGATCCAAACCAAGTGGCAAAATTAAGTCCTGAAAAAGTTAAGAATCACATCTGGTTTATGGTCTACTCAGATGGCTTGGCCTGAGAACATAGCACAGGGGTAGATTGATGCAAAATAAGGCTCAAATTTAATAATCAAGCTTGGTTACTGAATGGAACTATAAAGATGGATGAAATGAAAAGTTTGTATTACATGTCTCCACTCATCACGTAACAAAAGAACGTAAAATAAGGGGATGCTTTAAGACTAAAAGAATGGTGTGCACTGAAATCAAATGTAAACAATATGGGGCTATTTTATTATGAGCAATACACAAGGAAGTATGTGATGTCCACTGCCTGATAATGAGAGAGTGAGAGACCCAAGAAGCTTGGGCCCAGGCTTCCATCACTCTGTACATGTATGTACTTCTCTTTACACAAGGGACTGAAGGTCACAAAATCCTTTGTTAATTGGCTGCCAACAGAGAGCTCTGCCATCACACTACCACTGCAGAATTTTTGTTCCTTCTCCTCTCCCTTCCCTTCTTTCCACACCCCTCCCCCGGGTAGTCATTCTCCTTGCTGGCCAGCAGTGTTGTTTTGGTAACTCTGTATTCTTCTTATTCTCCTCTGATCACAGGTCCTGCAATACAGCCCATCTTGGATGACATACAGTAGAAGAGAACATTTAATTGAAAACTTACATGCTGTGCTATTATAATAACTATTACTATATAAATTGCTTGGCTCTTCATCCACATCTTCTGCAAGTCACAGGACTGCAAATCCAAGACACATCAATACCTCTGAGGCCCTCAAAGGTTCTCCCAAATGTAGCTTTTGTTGCAGGATCTGGGACATGGGCCTGATACATGGGAAAATACTGGAAGTGATATAGCCCCAGGGAAATGTTCTCACAATAACTGATGACAACACAGCAAGAGAAGATTTAATATGCTTTTGTTCCATGGTTGGGCTCTCTGAATTGCCCTGTGAAAAACTGGGGACACACTAAAGATTTGTCTGTGTAGATGACCATCTTAGGTATGCAATCCATTACCTCAGCCTCTTGCTTTGACATGTGACCTCCCAGCATCTCCTCAAAACTGCTGATACCACGGAAAGTTCAGGAGTTGAGGCCCAACTGGTCAGAATTGTGCAAGGACTATGGGCATCCTGACCTTTCAGATATCTTTCCATATGAACAGTAGGTAAGAATATCCAAATGATGTCCCCTTATTAATGTGGGTCTTTGCACTTTAGCTGCTATTATCCTTGGCAAAATGAATAAATAGTCTATAGTTCATGCTGCTCAATCCTCTTTATCATATGTAATGACTTAGAGAAGTGTTTTAGATGCCATAGTATATCTCTGGGGGGGGGGGGTTGATGAGCATATCACAGTCATTTTCTCTAAGTAATTTTGCTTCTAGTATAATTGCAAGGCACACAGACTGAGTTTCTCAGTTTTGTGTTTGGTGGTTTTTAAGACTGCAAATAAATATCTACGTATGGAAGGAACAAAAGCTCTGATGAGGTCAATGAGTATGGAGGAAGGAAGCCTCATGCAGTATAGTGACAAATGTGTACTTTTTCTATATAACAACAGATATAATCGGGATCTCAGTAAAGAAAAGGTCAAATAAAGGACAGCTTAGAACACATCTACATGGAGGGAAGAGCAAAGTATGTGTTAATAAGTGCATCTATGTTACCACACTTCTGAAAAACAGAAACATTCTCCAGGTCCAGGGCCCTCAGCATCCTCAGACTACAGCTACACAATCAGACAAACTTGCTTATGGAAATAAGTGGTACCTCTTCCTCTTCCTTGCACTGGGACATAAACCAAGGGCAACCGTGGAACAATCTATGTTAAAAAAAAAAAAATTAAACTACAAAGACAGAATTAAATTTTCTCTAGTGTTAAATTTTGGATTCTTCTACCCTTATTATTAAAAAAATAACTAATTATACCTGATTATCAAAGTGTATCACAACTTCAGGCTGAGGCCTCAGATTTTATCAAGTTCATGAGCATAGAACTACACACTTAACAGACTTCACAGAAAACTGTGACTGAAACTTTCAGTAATTCATAGAGAAAGGATGAATGAGAGTTACAAGCACTGTTGTAGATTTCAAGAAATGAAACTGAGTGCATGGCCTGCCCTAGTTTTCTTTTGTAACTTTTGACGAGTCATTTAAAATTCAAGTTTCCCAACAGTAACACATAGATAATAGCATTTCCCATTTTCAAAGAGGTGGTAGCAAGATGGACACATTGGGATATTCACCTGCTCATACCCAGCTGAAAGGGCCCTGCAGAACCTTCCTAGTCAGCAGAAAAGGAGAGGCAATGATCCTAGAGGTGAGCACAAGAGACATAAAAGTAAGTTAATTAAAAATCATTGGGTTGAACAGTGATGAATTTGAGTAATTGCATTCTTCCTACTTAAAAAGTAACTCCCTAAGTAACTCCCTGAAGCTTCAATTGGATTTAGGATTTTTTCATTTCAAGACAGCAAGTGTTGTGCTAGATCCCTGTGCATGGTTAACGAGTTGCCATGTTTCTCCTTAGCAGTGGGTTGGCAAAATGATTCCCATTAGTATGTAAACACTTGGTGGTTCTCAGAGGTGAAAGAATATATAGATGTAAAATCAGCCATACCTGGAAAGGCCTGAATTCTTAGGAGCATAGAGCAGGCTGTCAGAGCTTAGAACAGGTTTCTAAATAAAGGTCAGGAGAATGCTAGTCAAACTCAAAAGAGAGTGCAAAACAAAAACACAAGGATATTTTGAGATTTAAGTTTTAAGCACCATAATGCTATATTGCAAGCTCAGTTATAGCAGAGTAAACCTGGAGTAAATCCACTGACATCAAATTAAAACCTGAGTCACTGGAGTCAGTTACTCTGGATGCAGAGTGCCACAACTGAGATGGCAGTTTGGTTCATGCTGTTTAGGTAAGGTCAATGTACACAAGAGAAAATACGAACCAAGATAGTAGAGCACAAAGAAACCGAGTTGACAGAATGGAAGAGTTTACATATGAGGAGAGACTTAGTCAATCTTGAAAGAATAATAAAGATGATTATGAGGTGACATGACTGAGGTATTTAAACTAGCTGAAGATTATTATAAAATTAAGCTTGATGATCTATTTAGGTTTGTTGAAGAGACCTGAACTGGAGGATTTAAGTTTAAGTGGGAATATATATAAGAAGAATTTAAGGAAGTTCTGTTTTACAGAGACTGCTAAAGAGATAGAAGGTACTTCAAAGTCAAATGGTAGACACATGCTGCATTAATATTTAAGCAAATACATAAAGACTATCTGCAACCTAATACATTTAAGTGATATCAGTCAGATTACTACTTAGAAATAACCAATTTTTACCAAGATAGCTTCCACTGTTTATTTCTGCCCCAGAATACCTAGAGCAAATCAAACCTGTTGATCTTAAAGCTGCGTGGGTTTTTGGAGCCATGTCAGTTTTCACTAAATGCAGATATGATTTTGTGTTTTTCTTTCACTCAGCAAGACTGGCAGACTCTCTCTCAGGCCTCAGGAGTCTGGTTGCATGCACCAGCAGGGTGGCATGAGGAAGCTTACACTTACACTGTCCGCAAATAACCTGTTTGGTGGGTAATTAAAGGATTTTAATCTCCAGCACAGTCTATCTGGCACCTTTCAACAACTCAAACTGACAGGAGCAGAAGACAAAAAAGAAAGAGTACTCTTAATTCTTGTAGACAGAGATAAAAATATTATTATGTGGAAAAGATAAATAAGTCTTATGAACAATGTATCATTGTTTGTTTACATCTCTGAATCACTACTGAAGAAGATAAAGCTCAGCCTAATGCCCTACCTCTATACATCTTTATGTATATAATCTTCTGTCTTCCCCAATGCATGCAGCTCTGCTATAACTCTGCTTCTTAAGCATATTTTTCATGAAGGTAAATGACAAGTGAGTCTAATCAGTGTTGTACATCCCTGCAAATTGAAAGATAAATCTGGAAAAGATTAAATAAGGAAATAACCCAAAGGTTTAATTCTATAGTTTCACTTTACATTTTGTCCTCCTCCCTCACGTTCCAACCCCTACCAGCCTTACAAATGTGATTGATCAAGAGAAAGTTTTAAGTAACTTTAAAGAATGGCAACAGGAGTGTTAATATTTTTTTTTCTCTCATATCACAATATTTTATAATATTCGGAAGAAGTATTATGTCAGGCATATATGAAATCTCAACCCAGTTCAATTCCTTCAGGATCATCTTTTAACTCAGGTGTCAGGGCTCCAACTCTGTTTTGTGACTATGCTGCATATATCACATTAGAAAAGTTCTGCCAAGAGGGCAGAACTTCACAAAGTGGAGCTTTTTGGTCATAAAAGCTGACATTCAGATCAGGGGTTAAATTTCATCATGACACAATCACCCTAGACTCTGTTGCTCACCAGTAATTACTCCAACCCTTTAAGCTATCACCACTCCCAGTTCAGTTTGAAAAGATGACAGCAAACCTGTCTTTCACAATGAAGGGAAGGTCAGGAAACAGCACTGATCTATGTATCCCAGCCTCACAGAGGGGAAACTTCCATGGGCAGAAAAGTAGAAAAGATAGGTGGGATTTCAGATGACCCAACACCAATTGTTTTCTTTGTGAATTCATGCTGATGGCTATTTTCTCTTGCCCCATTCATCCTATTTAATTTAAGCTTTTATCTGAATATTAGAAGCAAAGTCATTCTAGATTTCTTACATAATGGATGAAGAAAGCTCTCTGTCTTTGTAGGAAAATTCAACTTTCAGTCACCTGCAAGGTAAATTGCCTTTCACACCTGTACCTGTCTTTCCCCTGGCTGAATAGAAAGACTACAGTCGCTACATTTCTAAATCAAATATCTTGGTTGCATTTCTAGTCAGATGCCTTAGTGTGAAAGTGATTGTGAAGTCCAGTCCTGAGGCACTTGAGTCTTTTCACAAGCTTTATAATGCAAGTTTGTGAATTTGACTCCTGGAACTTGACACCAAGAGTGAGGTGAACAGTACCTTGCTAAGTACCTATGTGAATCTTTCTCAGGGTAACAGAAGTTAACTGAATTTATTCCACTCATAACATTATGGGTTATTATGCTAGCCACTGTAGCATCCTTCATTTTTTTGTTCTTATTTCCTTGAGGAAAGAAGGCTGATGTGATTATGTGGGCAGGCAGGCTGGCAGTCCCCACCCTTGAATAAGCTTTTTCCCTGAATAATATATCTATTGACTGATTTCAGCCACATAAGAAAATACTTAAGTTCTAACATACTCATGAAAATCAGTGGGTAGAGGAAACCAAAACCAATGCCTTCTGTAAAGAAAAACGAGACAAAAATAGTTTATTGTCCACTTTGTTTGGTGATGGCTAACTGCCTGATCAGCCCACAGCTTGCAATGGTTTTTTGCTCAGCAGAGAGAAAATGAACAGGACAGGTTTGGGGACAACCTATTATAGTGTGCCAGGAAAGGCAGATTTTAGAGAACGAAACATTTTTATCATCTTAGGTATTGAAAAACAGAGTGAGTTAGACATTACTTAAGGAAGAACTGATTTTGCCAATGGGAATGTAATAGGTATGATTGTTTCAGCATTTTTTTCACTACCATCTAGTATGTACATATAGAAGGAACCTGTAATTGCCTAAATAAAAATGATTACTTTTTTTTAATTCTGCTGTGTTTCAGTTGGTTTTGCTTTTGCATTCCATTACAAGGCAGAAAATATATATTATTCTGCACACAGATCCACTTCTGCATACAAAAGTTATAAATGAAAAGGTCTTTCTCTGTAAACTGCATTCAGTAAGATGGCAAAAACAGTTTAGAGGCATATTTAAAAGATCAAAAATGCTATTACCACTTGAGGCAAAATGCAGAACTAGTACAAACTCATCTGGCCAATTCATACTTGTTTGATACATTTCAAAAGCACAATTTTATGCTGGATCAGCTATCATCTGTCTTCCTTCAGCTATCATCAGGCCAGGATAAACACTATACTGTATGCTCTGATTAATTTGACATAAATACTGTCAAGTTCTTATACCTGAGCCAGATCATGTTTTGTAGAGAGGATGATCCAGTTGTGCACAGATCTGGCATTAATGAGCACAGAACCAAAGTTTAAACTACAGCTTCCCTCCCTGGTTAAGTAACTAATGATAGCCAAGTGCAAGTTATTTGTTACAAACCTCCTCTGATGCTGGCCAGTTTTCCATATTCAGTTTAAGTACATGAGACTTTTAGCGCTATATTCTTATCAATTTCACTTCCCATGATGCTATCCCAAATATTGGAGTGAGTCTGCTTTACTCCCAGATGATTATACATAATAGGTATTGTCTGGATGGAAGAGTGCAGCAGGGATTGTGAGCAAATGAGCTGTCTCAAACTTACAATATGGGACTACTGTACTGTTAACAGAATCTTCTGACATTATTTCAAGCAGTGAAATTATTAAGCATCATACAGCTAAATAAGAGAGGTCATTCAATGGAAACATAAGCAAAAACAGTTGTACAAAAAACACAGTACCAAATGTTTTATGTGACATTAGTCCCTCTCTGCTATAAATCTATAGATCTGTTTCAAACTGGTACATGAAATAATCTATTTTCCTGTGTGGCATGATCAAACAATGCCAACTCTGTGCATAACATTTTCCTGCAGCGGAAGAGTCTCCATGCTTGAGCCCCTGGCTCAAGAAAGAAGAAGACATTTTAATAATTCAAATAAAAAGGAAACTGGATGGTTTAAAGGAAATACAATTACTAGACAGCTAGCAAAAAAAAAAAAAAAAAAAAAATTAAGAATATTCATACCCAACAGATGATCATGGAGAGGTTTAGCCAATCTTTCTGGGTCTGATCAAATTCCCACAAATTATGTGTATATATAAATAAGTAAAGGAAATAATTTTATAGAAGGCAGGAAACACCATAATCCCAAAATATCAAACCTGATACCTAATCTCTCATCCCCGGTCTTCAAAGAGGCAGCTTCAGCCCTTGAAAAAGCCTGATCTCAATTTATGAAATAGGTATTGTGCTTGAGGGAATGGGAAAAAGAAATAGTCTGAGATGAGTTTAACCCAGCTAGATCACGTTGGATAACAACAGTAACGAGACAACATGGTGTCTCTGTCTCCTGAAGAATGCAACCATTTCATTCTGATCACTCAGTGAAGGACTAAGAAAAGCAGAGAAGACCTAAGCAAAATGAAATAGGATGTCATGGACAAAATATTGGGTTATAACTTGGAAATACTGGAATTACTGCTGGCCCTATCACCAGCCTGCTGTGTGAATCTGTTGCTTCACATCTGGGTTCCTCTTTCTACCCATACCTATCTTTTCCCATTTATTTATACAGTTTCTTGCACATGGAGTCTACACATGTTTCTGTAATCAAAGTAATAAAAAAAAAAAAAAAAAAAAAAAAAAAAACCAAACCAAAAAAAACCAGGCCTGGGATAGTATAAGAGCAGAAACATGTGCAGGAGGAAAGAAAATATTGTGCTCTGTGATAGTCTGCTCTACAAGACAGTGCTCCATGAAATTAAACTCATTAAGCACTTGGAAGGGTGGAAAGGACATAATGCTACTGTCAAACAGTGTAGGCACAAAAAGTTTAGTAAGATAATTTTTTAAGTATCTGGAACAAAATGGTTAAATCTTCCATGTCCAGCCTGTAAACAACTGTTGGTGTGAGATGTGCTGGGGAATGGAAAGCATGGCATCTCTTAATATAGCCAGGAAGTTCTATCATTAAAAGGATGTAACAGAACTGGATTTTATTTGCCACTATTGCTTTGGAAACTGAGATGAAAGAAAGGATGCCTTTGTGGTGAAGGGAAAGTATTATTCCTACAATGTGGGAAGTTCAGTTCCAGTGTTGCTCACCGATCCCTGCATGACCTTATGCACATTTTATGTTCAGCTTCTCAGCAGAGGTGCTGAAGTTCCCCTGTAGAAGGTGCTGAGGCCAGAGGTGTATTATGGGTCCAGAGAGGGCTTCGACTCATGCAGAGAAGCTATCCTTTAAACATCATGGTCTCAATTACCTGGGGTTTTTCAAACCTCATCAAATTTCCATACAGAAACTGAAAGGATGTACCAAGGAAATATCTCTTCATAGTTGCTTTTTTTCCTATGCTTTTCTATGCTTTTCTTTATTGCCCCTGCCAGAGACAGGATACTTGAAAGGTTGTTCTTCTGCTGAGGAATGGTTGCTCTTCTGTTACAGACATGTTTTGATATAGACGATTCAATGCAGGTCTCAGATTCAGATCTCTGTAGGTCTCATTTTTTCCTGTCCACCCTTTGTCTGTTTTGACCAATTTGGATGTAAGTTTGAATCCCTGCCCCACTGGTTTATGGGAGTTTTTCCATTAGCTTCACTGAGCAAAGATTTTCTCTTACATTCTTTTGAGGCCAGGACTGTCTCTTATTATTTGCATATCGTGTCTAGCTCACTGGGGTGCTGAAGTCAGTTGGGACTGCCAGATGCTACTGTAATGTGAATAAATGTTAGTATACATGGAGGAAGAAGAGAGATCATATAGGTTTTCTTTCAACCATTATATAAAAAATATCTCAAACTTGAAGGACTTGAAGACATTACATTAAAAACAGCTTTTTTATTATTTTTTGCAGGATCTCCAGCATTTCTCATGTGCAGACTGAGGGCTAACAGCTCTTCATGGTACTTACAGGAAAAATGCATAGTGCTAAATAATTGCCACATGCTGTGGGAGGAACTTCTGTTTTTAATAAAACCAATCTGGTCTGGATCAATGATAAGGGGGCATAATTTCTTCAAATGGGAAGCCAGCTCTTTGAAAGGAATCTTACAGTCTACATTAATCTCAGATCAGGGTCTGCAGTGTAAGCAGAAATCAGAGGCCTGGCCTTTTTTATGAATAAAGAGTATTGTCCTTGTCTTAAGAGAAATTCTGGCAGAGATTTTACTGGGAGAAAAAAAAAGGAAGATTTTGATGCACAAGATAAAGTGCTCTGTAGTGGTGAGGCTAATTGCTTCTCTCCCTTTCTTTAGGTGCATAAGCACTCATTCAACAATGTATTTTGCTGGACAATTAGCTTCTGCATTAGGTCTCCCCTTTTTTAGAGATTGAATCCTTCCACTTCCAAGGCAGGGAGTAATAACTGATCAGAATTGCTGCCCACATCATGATTGCCTTCAGCACTGTCAACCCATATATCATATATTATCACCTCTACTCACTGTTGGCAGCCCTTCTCTCCAGTTTGCATGTGTGTGGGAGGCCCAATGCAGTTGAGTCAATCCTTACTGACATACAGGGGGGCTTGTTTGCACACAGTTGTCCCTCACACTATGAGGACCGAGAAGCAGGACTGAAGTCTTGTTATCTTCTCTCCTTTGCTACATCTCTATCTTACTGCTGGATCAGTTCTACTTTTGCTGCAGAAACAGTTCTCTTCACCTTGCATTTCTCCCCAGGATGCAATGTAATCTTACCGTCCCTTGTTTCTGTAATTAATGCATTGGTGCTGGACTGTTCGGGGTCGATGCGGTACTGGGTTTGGTAGCAAAGAAGGGGTCTGCTCTCCCAGGGATGACTCAAGCAAGTAGCTTCTGCATAGCTTTCCCTGCTCCCAAATGCCTGTCCTGCCTCAGGCCATCTGTGAACAAAAGATTTTCGCCTCTGCGTTTAACACATTCAAGAAAGGGAGATACAGGGTGATTAAGAGCCGGCAAAGGAGAAGGGGGAGGTAAGAGGAAGGAACACGTGGAGAGAAAGAACTACAACAGAAGAGAGACCACCAGAAGAGAACTGGTGCTGGAGCAGAGAGACCAAGAGCCAGTATGGAAGGAGAGAGAGAAGGTCCCTTTAATCCCGTGGTGAGATGGCAGCCTGTCCCCTGCACTCATGGAGAATCATGGTGGAGCACCTGTGGACCTGCAGCCTCAGGAAGATGACGGAGCAGATGATGTGGACCCCCAGGCATGGAGAAGACTGTTCCCGAAGCAGTCCGTGGCTCTGTGGGCCACCCACTCTGGAGCAGTTTGCTCCTGCGGGATTGTGCCTTGCGAGAGGGACTCATGTTGGAGGGCTTCATGAAGGACTTTCTCCCGTGGGAGGGACTGGGAGAGGGACCAGGGAAAGACTGTGAGGAATCCTTCTCCCTGAGAAAGAAAGAGCAGCAGAGAACAACCTGTGACGACTGGGCTGCAAACCCTTATTGTTCCCCTGTGTCGCTGGGACGAAGAAGGCAGAGATACCGAGAGCAAAGAGTACTTGGGGCTCGGGGAGAAGGGAGGGGTAGGTGGAAACTATTTAAGCTCTGGTTTGTGTTTCCTCCTTGGCCTGTTTTGATTTGGTTAATGATAAATTAAATTGATTTTTCCTCAAGTGGAGTCTGTGTTGCCCGTGAGCGTAATTGGTGAGTGGAAACCTCATGGCCCTTCTCTTCACTAACAAAGTTCTAGGCAGATTTCCTCCTCACCATCCCATAATGAGGTAGGGGGGGTGAGCGATCACTTGGTCCTTTGTTATTGGCCAGGCTCAAACCCCGACAGCGACAAACTCCCAAACACAGGAAAAACAGGGAGTCATTGGATTGTATAGACCACAAACAGACAGTGCAGGGAGGAGAAATAAAAGTTAGCAGGTGTTAAAGCAAACCAATTATTGTCACTGGACTCAAGGCTACCTAGGAGGTAGGCACCCAGAGCAGATAATTTTAAGCAGCTGTCCGCTCAAACAGCTACATTTGCTTGAATCAGGAACAGCATTTACTTGGAATTTAACATTTCCAAATATTACAGGTGAACCAAAGCACACAGATTTTCCTGTCTTATAATAAACAATAACAGTAAAGGCAAATGTAGTGCTTTCCTCCTACTGATCTTAAGGTGTTCCATTAATTCTAAACATCCTTTTACAGCTGATCAAGAGCAGTGAAGTGATTTACTTGTGAATGCTTCCTTAGCTGTGTATTATGTGTTCCCAGCAGCAGGTTTTCTAAAAGGATACAAGTTTTTTCCAGTTTCTGCTATGGATGTGACCACCAGGAAGATTAAATTTTCATAGTGTTGGAAAAACAGGCAAACAAGACATATAGCCAAGCATAATAATTATTTTTTTGGCGTAGTACTTAGTGGAAAATTTCCTATTGTCATTGTACAAACAATGCACGTTCTCCCATGAAACAGTGTCAGAGTCTTTCTCATAAACATATGCACTATTTCCTCTTCAGAAAGGTCAAGTAAAATAGTATCTATCAAGAGGAGCATTTAGCAGCAACCCACCTGTTATTGCCAACCAACAGCAACTCAGAGAAATTATGCTAGTGTATCTTGGGGAAAAACAACCAGATCTCTGTCTGCAGTGGATTTTTATGACATAGGAGAAGAACACAGTTGCAATTCACAATCTATTACTTTAAACTGGCTTTTCAAGGCCCATTGAAGTCAGTAAAGATAAATCATTGAGGTTTGGATTAGAGGCCTCAATAGGAGTATTGAAAAGTTATGTGCTAGTGTATCAATGGAAGAAGTCTTTTGAGGCTTCCTCCAAGATCCTTCCACGTAGAGGGCTTCATTTTTGAAACCGGATTTATTACAATCAGCAAATATCTTTCTAAAAAGTAGTTTCACTCAGTCAAAGGTCATGTGTTTGAAGCAGAAGTGGCTGAGCAAAATTCTTCAGTTTGTGTTATGTAGTCTATGTTATGTCATACTGATCTCTTTGACTTTATTAACCACAAATCTATAATGCATCTTACAGCCCATATCTATTCATCCCCGATGATTCATAAATGAGATTCACAGATAAGGGAAAGATGACTGTAAATGACAACTTCATTTTCACTCTATAGCATGCCATCATTGACCAATTTCTATAGGAGAGAGGCACACATCACCAGGAGAAAATATTTATGGTCTACCAGTAATGAGAGCTCAACAACAGAGAACCTGCAAATGGAACACTAGCAGGTAAAAAAACCTTTGCTCTTTTGATTGATTGTGATCTTGACATTAAAAATAATTATAATAATTTTTTTTTAAATTGCCAAAGCATTTCCAGGAAAATGAGTCCCTCAGATTTTATTCCAGTTTTCAGTCTGCTCCCACTATTCTGAAGTACCTCTCCAGTGTGGGAACCCTAAACATATATATGCATTTTTACACATGTGTGTATAGATCCTTTAGAGATCTGGTAGGTACTGAACAAACAGTGCTGAAAGGTTTCTGAGTAACTATAATGAATATGACAAATGGAAAGGGCCACTGAAACTTGAAGTCTTACAGAAGAGAGGTTTAATATGCAGGTCATCAGGGAGAGGAGGAAGAATTGGACAACTTGAAGGGCAAATCATGCTAGAATTCTGTGCAAGCCACTGAGCACAAATGACAAATACACCCAGAGACAACACTCATGTGCACAAATATATCGTATAATCCCAGACACTGTAAGAAACATGTAAACATTCAAGCTTGCATTTGCATACATTCTGAAAATGCTAGAGGACATTTTTGCAAGCTATTATTTAATTTATTCACAAGGTCGATTTGGAAACAGTGTTCAAATGTTTTGGAAATACGTCAAGAACATCGTTTTATTTCATGGTATTGTGGTAGCATCTCATTATATTAGTCTAATATGAATGCAGCACAATGAAAAAGCTATTGTGATGGTATTGTACTAGGCTAAATAGATAGAATGTTATTACAGTACTGTAAAAGGAAAGATTTATAGGTTAACATTTGCATTTATGAGTAAGAACAGCACATGCAGCCACATACTTGGCTATTTGGACTCCCAAGGAAACTAAACCTTTTGTTATATTCAGAGTAATCAGACATTTGAGTAGTGAACAATCCTGCTATTGCTGGAAAAAAAGCAGCAGCAAGGGAGAATAGGTGTGTTGACTCTGCTTCTGGAACAGTTTCTTCTGCCACAGTCCCCTGAGGTTTTATCCCCTTTCAACAAGAACATCAGGATTCCAGACAGAATAAGATCCAATTGCACATCAAAGCAGCCTTCTTTTTTTTTTTCAGGATGGACAAGTAAGGGGCACAATTTTAATTTCAACAGAAATGCAGCCAGCAGGGAAACAAAACTACCTTGTATGAGCTGCGGAATGTCTTTGCCTTTTCCAGGATATTTTGCAATGTGATTAGAGGCAGAGGTGAGGGGATGTGATGGAGGAGAGCTGAGGGAATTTCACTGTTCCCTTACTGAAAACATTTTGCCAACTATGAGATGTTTTCAGTAGAGTATCCCTTCACCTCCTTCTCTCCCTTGCTGATTTTGGATTGATCAGACCTATGAGGTTTCTATTTAAAGGAGAAAATCCCTGGTTGCTTTCAACTTGCATGAATAAATATGATCTGGAGAGGAAAAAAATACTGAGTGCCAGATCCTAGGTGTTGTAATCACCACAGCTGTGCTGACTGGAATGAAACTTTGTTGATTTGTATCAAGCAAGACTCTGGCCTGATACCGTGAACACACCTTTGTAAACCATTTTTCTTAAACTTCTCCCAGTGCTAAAACCATTGCATCTCTCTCTTGAAAGAACAGATAGTTTACTGACAACTGCTTCTAACAGAAAATCTAATGAAATAATGAAAAGTGATACAAAGAGGAAATAACACTTAACTGTGGAATAAGGGCTAGATTTAAAGTCTATGGGAAACAGTGGGGATCATATCATAACAACTCATAGGGTTTGGATTATTTCTAAAAAAGAACATTAAAAAGTGTTTGAAGGAAACAGGTGCTTCATTCTCAGTAGGCATTGCTGCAAAGTGAGATGTTAGTTCCCCTTGGCCCTACTGAAAATCCCAAATAAGATGACAAGAGTGCAAGATTTTCACATGTTAAGTGAATTCTGGGGAGAGAATTCTACTGTGAAAACTGCAACCGAGTTGGACCAATCCTGGGCGCTTTCAAGAATCATCAGGTCCTCGTACAACACATGCATCAACCGGATGTCATTCTGGTAGAGTGGTTTTTCAATCTTACTTTATGGAGCAGATATCTTTGTTTAATGAGGGATACCTGTTAAAATTCTAGATGCCTGTAAAATTCTAGATGCTCTCTGCTAGATGCTGAATGTCTTCATCACTGCTGAAAGTACACCAGATACTGCCAAAGCTGATCAGCAAGGTGGGAAGACAGTGTTTGAAGAAAACACTCCTTTGCCCATGCAAAAGAGGGGTTGACTGTCCGTGGTCCTCCACACCAACAGCAATCTCATAAAAACACTGTCCTGTGTTACTGAAGAAAACACTAAAACAAGTCCATAACTTTTAATGATATTTACAATGATTTTCCTTCTCCACCATCCTCCATTGATGGAAGTTACTCAAACCAGACTTCTCCATTCATGTCAGGACAGCTGCAGGCCACTCCTGCTCCACTGAGAAGAGAGGAAGAGCAGGAGTCCCATTGCTTCTCTTCCTCAGAAACTGCCCCATGATGCAGAGGTACTAATGCTGCAGTCATGCACTGCCAGGCTTCCTTCTATGGAGTTTGAGTCCATCCTTATTTGCTTACCACCTTACATGCTACAGAAGCATATCAAAAGGAATAAACTGAAATGTTTGCAGGAATTTTGAATAAGGGAGGAGCAGCCAACCTGCTAGCACAATGCCATCTGAGGAGCACTGTATTGTAAGACTTTCTGCAGAAATGAAATCACTTGAAGTCTTGAATGGATTGGTAACAATGTCAAGACTGCCAGAGTTTCCCCACAGCTACCTTAAAAAATATATTCAATTTGTTAAAAAATAAAATCTGAGGAATCCATGATACAGTAATAAAATAATAACTAGATTAAAAAAAAAAAAAAAAAAAAAAAAAAAAAAATTTGGAAGGTCTAGCCCATGACATATTTTTCCTAAAAAACCAAAGAGATAAAATCTTTAGGATGCTTACTAGAAATTTTCTCTATACAATTGGTTTTAGGTAAAGCACATTTAGATTTTCTGAGAAGTTACAATATATAACAAATAAACAAATGTTAATTTAGACAGGGAGATGGGCATTTGTTGATTAGAATAATAATATAACACTTTATATATTTAAGAAAGACATTTTCCTTTCTCCAGAAAAGATATGCATATAAACATCAATCTTTGAGATGCTGGATCTTGTGAGATGCATAAGGAATTATCTGGTTTTAGAAACATTATAATATCAACAATTAAATGAGTTATTGTTAAGGAAAAGTTCCTGTTTGAGTTAGAAAATAACGAGTGACCTTCCCCTGGTTATAAGAAACTACTGTGAGAAATACCAGTTTACTCCAGTCAATGTATTAAGACATTATATAAGATGAATTCATTGAAACTCTTTAAAATAAATTTGGGGGGTTTTATTGTTCTAGCATATTCCTCTTCATCTTTATAGGTAAAATGAAACAGGATTAACTTCTGATTTTGCTATCCACATCTTGCTCATCTCAAACCTTGTTACTGATATTGTTGGTTGGTAGTGGCTAGCCATCTGTGGCTTTTTCCTCAGCATCTCAATTTTTTTTGTCTCAGTTTCTGAATGAACCAGGCTTTTCTCATTGACCATACAGAGAAATAAAAAAATAATTTTGGTCCTACAACGCACCTGCTAAGGTCAAGCAGCTAATTTTTTTTCTTATCAGGTGTGTGAAAATACCGTATTTTTATATAGTCTTACTTTCACAATGTAGAAGTTAACTGACTTTAGAAAGAATACATATGTTTAAAGCTAAGTATCTAGGGAAAGGTCTTGATTATTTAGTACCTTTATAGAAAGGCAGAAAACAATAATCAACTTCCCTCTTTCATAGTTTCATCTCCCAGCTGAATTCAACTCCCAGAAGCTGATCACAAGGTCCATGACATTTTCGTTTGATTCTTCTCAGTGGGTCATGTCTTCTAAGAGCAATCATGCCACACATTTGCAAATAGAAATATTTGTTAAAGATATCATTCATCCCAAAGGGAACTCTCTATATAAATGTACTGCTGGATATTTGCCTTTTGCAGAAACGTAAAATACAAAGTTGTTCATTGTTCAATACAAAGCCTGTGACAGAATTCTAACTTGAAAATTTTAGACCATAAAGCACCAAATTATGTCTTTCAGTCTTACTATCATGCTTGAAAGGAAATTATTTAGTTCACAAAGTATTAAGCATATCAAAAAAAAATTCTTTCTATTTGTATTTATTTGAGGATCTAAAGAGCTACCAAGCTTCTAGACTATAGAAACCATCCAGCACCAATGTTAAGAGTGTTCAGCAGGCAGCTTGCAAGCAAGTAAAACCTAAAACCATGGACAGACTTTCAGAGAGCTCAACCTCCAACACATTGAGTTTATTTTGGGACACAAGCCGTAACCAAGTCCTTCTGAAAATCTGTGCTTCATTATGAATTCTGAGTATTATTAAAAATGTGGTGCTCATTGAAGCTGGTGAGTACTTGAAAACTCAGTGCTAGGTTCTATTGAATTTCCTAATGGAAAGCTGTTTGTAAGCCAGACAAGCCTTTTGAGATACAAATGTGTTTTAAAGGAATTTCAAAATACATATCTAACTACCAGAATATCTTTTAAAATATATTTTAATTACTGGTGTAGAAAAAAATAGGATGACTTCCTTGGATGATGGTATCATTATATATCACACTATCAGTGTCATCATGAAGTCAAATAAATAAAAATATGAACAAGTTTCTAATGATGAGTTGAAACCCAAGAAAATATTTTTAGCACAAATTTTAATTATTTAATTATTATAGTATTCTGAAGGCAGGAGATAACTCAGACCCGTTTCAATTGACTAAGGTAGGTGTATTAATTGCTGAAATGAAATAAAGTGGTAGAGTTTGGAGACGTAAAGACTCAAATTTAAGGGTCTTACACTTTAAAACTACCAAGGGTTTTAGAAAGTCCAAACAAAAGCATTTAAAACACAATTTTTTAAGACTGGGGGAAATTACTTGGACAGGACACAGCAGTTCAATACTGAGCACTGGGCATTCTTTTTTCCCCTCTGATCCCCACTGTTGTTCTGTCATTTTGAATTTAAGGAAAAAAAAAAGTACTTACATATTTTTACTTGCCCATTAGCTCTCTACAGGAAGACAAACTATGATGAGATAAACTAAACATTACCCATATGAAATAATCCCAGAAAAGACAAATTCTAAAGGGCAAAATACTGTAAAAAAGATTAGATACTTTTGGGCTTTTGGATATTCATCTCCAAATGTTCAAATATTTAGTGTCTCAGCTTTTAAGGGTCATTTGGATCATGCCAAATATCTTTTAAAAGAAAAAGAAGAGGGAGTGTATCACACTTATTTCTGAGGTAGTCTGCTGTGTCCATCTGCACTGTAATCTGTGAAATATCTGGGGCTGATCTGAGATTGTCATTCCACCAGATGTGCAATGTAATTTTTCCCACCTCAAGTGCAGGGATGTGGATGTTGCCTGTATAATAAACCCATAACCTTCCATCTCAGGGCCTCATTGTAGGGTTCCTCTTATTTTGTATGATTTCTGATCCTCCATTCCTCTGTCTTAGGTGGAAGCCAGAAGGATCTGAGTTTTGAGGGTGATTTCAGTGGAGGCCAGCAGTGTCACAGCCCCTTCCTCCTGGTGGCCATTTTTTGGTGAGGATGAGAGCTCCAGGAACCATCCTGGCCTGGTCCAGGTGCAGGAAGGTACCTATGGAAGGTGAGAATAGCTCTGTCTGGAATAGCTCTAGATTCACCCCCTCGGAGCAGATAATTTCCATCTGCAGCATGCTAGTACAGGGTAACAGGGAGGTAAGACCATTGTGTAAAATTATCTCTGCTTCATTTCATCTGATTCAGCCCAGTGAAAAATTAGTCCTACACCCACCAACGCCCTTAAAGGGATATGCTCCCTTTAATGTGTGAGATGAAGAACAGGGGGAGGCTAAGAGATGAAAAAGAAGAACTGCGAGACCTAGAAGCTATAGTGTGCTCAATTAATTAGAATCTTCACTTGTTTAAAAAAATGGTCTCTCTGTGCACATATTTAAAAAGTGGTAATAAAATATCACTACCGTACCACTGTGGAGTCTCTTTGAGATGCTCAATGAAATACTTGAATTACAAAGTAACAATTTCTATTGTTAGGAGTTGCTGCTATTCTCTTTTTATTGATGTCATAAAGTAGGTATTTATGAGATGAGGTTATTAAGATCAATAGTATAAATGGAACACCTAATTCTCTCTTTTTCAGGCCAGCACAAAGCATTCCTCCGGTGGAATCTGTGAGAATAAAAGGTGACTGGATACTGTCAGTTAACCCTAATCCAAATGCAAAGAGCTCACCCTATTAACAATGAGTCATTTTTTACATGTTTCTTAGATCTAAAACTACCTTGTCCCTAAGTAGCCTTTATGAAATGGACAGATTTGAATTCATTGCAGGACTGGATTTGCCACATTTACAACTAACCCTGGAACTCTATATTTTTCCTTTTAAAAATAAGAAGGAGAAGATGGAACATTTTATTTTAAAATCCATTCAGTGGTGTGTTTTTAATAAATATGATCCTTCTGTGTGAAAAAATGCCTTTGGCAAAGGCAAAAAATCTCAGATTATAGGGCGGATACTCAATCTTCTCACCTACTGAATAATGACCTGCAAAAAACCTATGGTTTGGACTGGATTAATATATAATAATGAAGAACTGAAGCTGTATTTATAACGCACAGCCTAATTAGTCAGTCCAAGTTTAAAAAGACAATGTTTTGGAGCCAAATGCGGTCACTAAGCTCTCTTAACTGTTTCTAGTGATCTGCCTTTTGCTTTTCCACTCATAAACATCATCGTTATCAACACTGCTAATTTAAGTTCCTGATTAAATATTATCATCTTAGTTTAGCGGTCATTATTAAGGGAAAAGATTTGCCAGCGGCTGATCATGTTATTCTTACTAATAACTCGACTCCTAAAGCTCCACTCTACAATCATTTGTTAAATTCAATAAGATTTACACATGGGAGCTAGAGTTTTAAATGTTCCTTAATCACAAGATGCTCCAGAAGACAGTGAGTGGTCTCCGTAGTTCCATGAAGAAAAATGAGACAGAAGAATATTTTCTCACATTTATGTTGAAAAAAAATGCTTAGAAAATTTAGATCAACCTCTGTGACAGGAAAAAAAAAAAAAAAAAAAAAAAAAAGAGAGAAGAAAAAAAAATTATAGCATGTTTTCATGCTAGTGTTTTGGGTAGCCTGCATTAATAATATATTTTTAAAGGTGTGGGGTTTATGCATGTACTGCAAAACCACTATAATACTTAAAAACCTCAAAAAGCACACAAAAACCCCGTAACATCTTATTTCATAACAAGACATTAATTACCCTTTATATTAGTCATTTTGCATGTATTGTACAATGAGTTATTTGAAATTGTTAGCAAACCTAGACATGAGTTTCCACTGTAGTTCTCTCAAGTGAAACTGTTGAATGAGAAAAAATCCAACACTTCACACCATTTTTCTCTATGACTTTACATAATAACTTTGTATCCATCCAAGTGACTGTTAGCAGACACAGGAACTGTTAGGACAATCAAAGTAAGTAATCTGCTGCAACCCAAAATTAACAGTAGTTATTGACCAGCTCGTAGGGTTGCAAAAAGACATAGGAAAGCTGTCTATGGGTATTGCACTGTCAGCTAATGCACATCAGAGTGTCTGGTGACAGGGAAAGGTGTACAAAGCAGTGCTGGGTTGGAGAAAGAGATTTGGTGAAACCAATCTCCACAGTGAGTCCTTGGAGAGAGGTCTACATGTGCACAGGGGTCCTGGTCAGCCCTCTTCTCTCTCCTGGGGCATGTTCTTCCTGTGTTTGCAACAAGGTGCTGTGAAACCTTTACAGGGCTAGTACAAAGCTAACATTCATATCATGCTGAAACGTATTTGATAAAGAAAAGACCCCTGCTTTTCTGCCAGGCTGTGTGTACTCAAAGCCACACTGCTATACCACTAAGTGTGAATCACAGGGAAAAGGGAACAAAACTGCTCTAGACGTCAAATCTGAGGAACCATGTGAAAGCCTTCACACTGTGTGATGCCATTATATGACTTTGAATCTTTTGTTCCAAAGAACATTATATACCTATTACATGCTTAAATACAGGCATTGCTATAGCATAATTAAAATGTTTGTAATTACAGAAATAAAAGAAGAAGTTAAAAAGCAACACTGTATTACCTCTATAGGACTGCTAAAAATTGTCTGTAGGCACAGAAAGAAAAGCCACCAGCATGAAGCAAGGAGTGCACAGGCCTTTGGCTCCATCTGAAAAAAACAGGCTAATAGGTAGAAAGGTAATTCTCTGTTGGTACATAGCTGTAGAAAAGTAATTTCTTAGTTCTGCAAGAACGGTTCCTTGAGCAGTGTTTCTGTACCTGAAATGCTCCTGTGGACATGCCACAGGGCACTGGCTTTAGTGGAAGCTGTGCTATTCTATGGTCATACTTGTTAATCTGTGCTAGTATTTGCTGTAGGTTATTTTCGTCTATTGAAAAAAAATGTGCATTTTGTCAAAGGAAAAAAGGTACTACTAAAATACTTCAAATGTTAGTTAGAGAGAAAAAAAAAGAAAAAAGGAAAAAAGATAAAAAGAAAGAGTACTTTCATGCTGACTTTTGTTTAAGAATTCTAGAGAAGTCCATAAACACGATTATTGCCATGACTTTGCCATGACTGGGAATACTTGGTTTATCTGACACAGTCTTAGCTACACTGTGTTAAGGAGGACTTTGTCCTTCTTTTCCAGGCAGTTTGATCCCAGAGGTTGCTTGGACTAGATTATCTTCTGTAACAGGTTTTACCTCAGCCTCTAAAGAGGAGCAGCTCCTTAAAAGGACAGCATAGTAATCTAATAAAAATCTAATCTATGGAGATCCATTACTGTGCAACTGGGAAAACCAAACCAAACAAGATACTAATATAAAAACCTCAGTGAATTCCTTGGTGCATTATGTGTACTACAGCATTTACAAATGACCACATGGATCATGTAATATCATCTACTGTGGAGAGTTTCTTTTATAGGTCCCCATGGGCTGAAATGTTTAGACACAACAGAGCTGAGCAGAGGGGCCAGTTGTAGATTTAACTGGGAATTCTGGTTTTATGGGCTTGTATGTCAGCCATATCATTGCTTTAAAAATTGCTTTTGTATTTAATAGTAGGAGAACTTGACCTGAAGGTAGTAACAACACATGTATCCTTTTAACAAAGCTCTGCACAGGATTGCAAATTGAAATGTAGAGAGATATTAGCTTTGTGAGTTAAGATGTCATTAGCTACCCATGAAGGGTAACTTTGTCAATTGTCATTAACATATTTTTTATGCTGGTGCTTTAGAGATCTGAAGTGTTAACCTGGGAATGGCATTCTGATTTAAATTGCTTTAGTGTTTGGAAAGATTGGTCATTTCTTCATACTGCACTGCTCTTTGAGGAGAGTCCTCCCTTTGTTCAGCACCTGTAAATTGTCTGTGTGTGGATCTCACTTAAGAATGGAGAAAAAGGATTCTTTCAATTGTTTCATGAGTTACTTAGATCTGTCATAAAACTGCCACTTTGGATTATTGCTTAAATGTTGGCTGCAGGCTGAAAACAGTATGTCCATGCAGCACTCACCCAGTTCAGGTGGGGCTTATAAAAGGGAAATTGTTGCTCTGCAGGGAGATAACTATTAACCTTGTTCATTTGTAAAACTGGTTACACACTTTGGCACTTCCTTGTGCAGTTTGACACAGACAAAGCTTTTGACAAGACGAAGTAGATAATGTAAGCTTCACAGAATGTGCAGGTTCAGAGCAAACTTCATTAATCAGACCCAAGCTCTGTCTGTATCAGCCACCAGCTTCTAGCAGGAAGGACCTCAGAACATCTGCCCTTTGCTCTTTAACTGAAAAAAAGCTGGGATGCTAGTGATGTAGGACTCAAAATTAGCAGTTTCACCTACACATGGATTCTTCTGTTTTGTTTTCCAGCTGCTCTTTTCCCAGGCTACAGATTGTATGGACAGAAGCTGGAGAATAAGGAGCTCATCTTGAGGGATATTTAGCAGCTTCAATTCATATAAAAACCTGTTCCTTGAACAGTGAAGGATTCACTCAACAGCTTACTGGACTTGGTTCTGTATGAAATTTTGCTTTATGGTCAAGGAATAAGCACTAAATAACAGCAAACCAAACTTACAAATATTGTAAATATGTGTACATGCATACAGAACATATGATTTTTTATTAATATGCCTTAAATTCATATCTAATTGAATGAAAACCAAATGAGAGAGTTTATCATAACCTCCAAAATATTCTACTGGGAGCAAGAGTTGCATTACCTGAGCTGTGTAGATGCCTGGTTAAGGTGCAGGAGACTATGAGCAAGAGTGTAAGGCCATCTGTTGCAGGCAGAAAATTGCTCCAATTTTTGTGCAGGACTGAAGTATCCTCTGCAACTCAAAACTGTCTCACAGTAATTTGTTATTCTACAATTCCATCATGGCTATCCTCCTGACTGTATCATCATGCATTTCCTTTGCAGGCATAGTATATTGCTGTCTCACATCATGCCTCTCTTTGGTTACTCCCTTTCCCAGACAAAAGTATTGCACAGTGTCAGGCTGTTAATTGACTAGGGATTGCTGTTGGAACAGAAATAGAAAAGACACATCCCCAGCTTAGCTTAACCTCTGAATGCCCCTCTCTACCTCCTGACTACCCATATTTTCTGTTCTACGTTCCAATCCTACTGTGACACAGCAAGACACTTGGATTTTTCCCTTGATTACATACAAGCTTTGTAATATAACTGCTGTATTGCAGCCTGGCATTTCATATATTGTAATCAAGTATGATCAATTCACTGCAGGAGCTAAGGCAGGCAAAGGATGACACAGTCCCTATTTTTGAAGTGCTCACAACAAAACCTCTAAATGTTGCTACCAATAGGGGTGAGTGGCAGTACCTGCTGTACTGCAAGGAGATAATGGTAGTGATATGATCTAAGCAAGTGGGACTCATTCTGTATTTTTGCTATTGTAGAAAAAAAATTCTGGTAAGAGACATATGGGGTAAAAGACTAGGGTTGCAACAATACAATTACAGGGTTGTTTTATCTACACATAGATGCGACTCAGATGACAACTGAATTTTTCTACCATATCTGTATGCAGGAAAAAAATTCAAAAGAATGTAGACTCTTATTTCTACTTCAACTTAGTATGACCACTGGAGAACATGAGAATTTTCAATGAGGAATTAATGTTTTGATGGGGTTTAATATTATATAGCTCATGGCACACCAAAGATCCTTAGCTCTTAGCTCATAATAATCAGGATAGAATTTAACCTATACAACTTATAAGGTGAGTCTTCATTACTTTTAAGTAGAGAAAAAAAAAAACAAAATTATTTTATACTGTCATCCAGGTTCAACCCAAAGCTCTTAAAGCTAGCAGGTCTCTTCCCCTCAGTTTCAGAAGGCTTTGGATCAGGTTCTGATAGTCACAAGTCCAAACTGTAAAAGTGTCTTTTTTAAGTGCTCCTCGCAATCACATAAAACTCTTTCCTAAATGGCATAATTCAATATACAGATTGTAGCAGGTAATTGTAATTGTGAATTACTGTAGCAAGCTTAGAATCAACTATTTAAGTACTCACCTGGCAAAATTGCAAAAGCCATTTTTTTTCCTCCTTACTTTTCAGTATATATTTCATTTTCATGGCTCCTTAACTCAGATATTGCAGTGGGCAATTTGGATTGAAACTTGGCATAGGAGTTGTCAGCCTCCAAGAAAATATTTGTCATTTAAAAATCATGAGGCTGTTGAGTAAAACTTGGCAAACAACTCTAAAATCATATATATGGGAACTATGTTTGCAAAGTATTAACCCATAGAGTATGCACACTTTCTGACAAAACACTCTCATGCACATATGCACAAACACAAATGCAAAAATACAGTTTCCTTGCACATCAGCATTCAGCACTCATAATGTCTTGCTGATGATTGTGTATCAGAGTGTGTATCAGTGTGTGATGTGAGTGTGAACACCAGTCTATATGCACTTTCCATTAGAAGGACTGCTTGGTATTTTGTATTCACTGGCATAATAGAGTCTAATCCCTCCAAAAGGGGTCTTGATGAATAATATGCACAAAGACGCATTTTGAAAAGACACACTTCAAAAATATGGAAATAGAAGCATAAAAGGTAAATATAGAATTTCTTATGTAGTATAAAATTCTACATTATTAGACTTTTTACAAATGTTTTACAAGGGGAAAAGGGAGAGAAATGACAGAGGTGTTTCAGGAGACCCCATAATACCTAACAATTATATAATTATAATTACCAATTCATAGTTTCATCTTGCCAGCTGGAGAAGTACAGAGAAGCTTTTGCTGTCATTGAATTTAATAAAAGCTGATTCTGAGCAGGAACTAGCCGGACTTCTCAAAACTTCTAGGGCTTGTGTTTGAACACACATCCTCTTGGTGCTTCATGATTAGCAAACAAGATACTGTAATGGATGGGGGGAACTTACAGCCAGGAAATCATTGCCTAAAGTTGAGGAAAGAATTAGGGATGAGAATAATAATGAAAAGTGCCATTCATGCCAAATCAAGCACAAGGGCTTTAGAACCAGCACCATACCAGAAAGAATGACCTAAAAAGATCATAGATCTTCTCCCTGAAAGTGCAAAGATATATCTGCTTTCTTCTTTGGCGACTGTAAGTGACTCAATGTATTGACTCATGTGACAGACACTATGCTACACTAAAAAATAACCAGCTGAATTTGGGGCAGATTGGAAGCTTTAATTTAAAAATGTCCATGCTTGTCAATTCAATTAGATGAAAATTTACTGGCAAGACAAGCAAATAAATCTTGCCAAAATATAAGAAAAAGACAGACTCATCAGATAACTGTCTGAGACAGGTACAACCCACCAGGCCAGCCATTTCCCTCTGCTTTAAGCATTTCCTACACTGCATCCATATGTCAGGATTGTCCCTTCCCTCAATTGAGAACATGTTGTGCCACTGCAAGCTGCCTGTTTTGCTATCCTGCTCCTCTTTCCCTCTGAGTCTAAATCCTTCTTCTTTCTTTCTGATGCGACAGAGGGATGCAGTGAAGTTCTTGTCCCTGCCCATCTCTAACTGCTCTAACTGCCTACCCAACTAACAACCTAATCATTCTATTTTCCAGCTGCCAAAACTAACAGGTATTCGACAGGTGGGGGAGGAAAGACCACTGCTACCACAGGTCTCTCCTAAAGCTCTTACAGTCAACAGCACTGGGTTGGGTTTTTTGTTTGTTTTGTTTTAATGAAACGTTATACACTAAAAAAATTTGAGCTGTTATTATGTGGTATACACCTAATTAAAATGTACTATAATTGTTGAAGTACTTTACTGAAGTAATTTTCTTTTTCAAGCGACAGGTTTACCAGATGATAAAACTTGTCTTGTGGTTTTTCTGCCTTTGCCAAGGAGCTCAGAGCTAAATGCAGAGGGTGGAGTCAGTCCTGGACATCAACCCCCTCAGTGAATGGCAGCATCTTTCACTCAGCTCTCATGCTCAAGGCTAAAGTCAGACTTTTTGCCAAGCACTCAAGTCCAAGACAAATAGCCTATGTGGGTGTTTTGTGCACAGGGATGACTGAGGCTCATTTTAGCTAGACGGATAAACTTTTTGAAATCTGGCTTGTTAGAACTGACTGTATTATAGATCAGAGTTAGCTTCTTGTTGAAAAGCCCTGTGAGAGGAATGGAAATTACCTGTGAATCAGGACGACCTGGGAGAGAAGCACCAGTGACTCCTGGTGAATGCATTGTTACCTATTCTTTAAAACAATGCAACAGTTTATGGCTTAGGTTTTTTAAATGACCACTTACCAGTTCTGTCTTTTCTTGCTTTCCCTTTTTCCATAGAAAAAAAATGGTGTACAGTTGTATAGAATTTGAGAGGAAAATTCAAGGCTCCCAAAATCTCTTGTTTATAAAAGTATTATTTAATATAGCTCTGTTCCATAATGACCATTTTCTGTTGGTGCTAAGGATGAAATTTCCATACAGGTGCAAAATCTAGGTGACTTTAAATTCTACTTAGACCCTAGTGTTCTGAGGGACCTAGAATAGCTTTATTTAGCAAAGGAAGTTTTTTTTTAATGTCATCATACTAAGCCAATTTATGAAATGTCATACCAATTCTTCACAGTTTACCATCAAAATACACTATATTTGTGACTCATCTTGCACCTAAATGTTCCTTTGCCCTGCCAGGTCTCTGGCAGGAGACTCATTCCAGCAGGAGAAAAAAAAAAATTAAAAAAAAAAATTAAAAAAGAAGAGTATTTAATTGTTCGTAACTGCCCAAAACTTCGGAACCCAGAAAATGCAGTCTGAGATGTCACCTTGTATGATAATTCAGGGAAATCATCTTCAAAATGAAGTGTATCTGAGCATCAAAGTAATTTCCCTAATGTACTGGACTACAGTAAAAAGTTTTATCTTCCCTACAGGGAGTCATTATTTACCCTTTCCTTTCTCTTGCCTGGGAGAATGGCTCTGTTTTCATTCTGAAGGTCATCTCCTACTCAGTTAGCAACAAAAGTAAAAGAAGTTCTGTTGTTGAAAGATACCACAGTCTACCATGGTCTACAACCAGGATGAAAGTACAGCCTGGAGAACAACTCACCCATGTATTTCAGTTGCCTTGTGTGAGGACTGTCAGTGCCTGCTCAGCCCTACCTTCCTTACTGAGACTGCCAGTCACGTTGTTAGTCAATACATGTTATTTAACAGAAGACAATGTCATAGAGGGACACTCAAATGAGTTAGGTCAGGGTCATGGGCAGAGCTATCAGCTTAAGACACAACTCTGCTAAGCCAGTGTGTCCTGTTCCTCAGGATTTAATTTGATTAGACTTACCCTGACTGTGATAACATAGGTATTCTTTGCTACCATGCAGTAACTCTGGATTTCAGTTATCATACAGTGGAGGCACAGTTGTAGAGCCAAAGCAACAGGATTCTAGGATGTGAGCCTGCGTAGCCTAGGATGTGGGCTGAAAACCATGTAACTTCATGTTAGATCTCAAAGAAACCAGGAGACTGTAAAAAGTTGTGTTTACAGGTGACCCCGGTGGCATTTGACCCAACAGTGGTGAAAATAAAACAGGGCAAATTTTGGTCTTGGTTGATTAATGTGGTGTTCACACCATCCCAATTAGGTCCTATTAGAAGTATGACGATTATTATGGTGTTTGTTGTGCACCTCTGTGGGCTTTGCAGAATTACATATTCTACAAACATCCTAATTACAGAAACATTTAGGAAATAAGTAAACAAAAGGAAAAAGCACGTGCAGGTAAAATTGACAAGTTTTTATGTTAAAGTAAATACATCTGTAATACATCCTATTGATCAAAGTACATTAAAATTACACAGTCCAAATAATAGAAATAAAACAAACTATGGAATAGCAGCTTATTCCATAAACACCACTCTTTCTGTGTTCAGAATAAGCCCTTGGTTGATAGGAAAACTAATAGGTAATTATAAAAATAATAATAATATAAAATACCTGCATAAGTGAGTTAAATTAAAGCTGAATTGTTAACTTCGGTTCTGGCATTACCTAAATCTGATTGCTTTATTTTGCTGTTATTAAATACTGCTATAATAATATTGCAAATTGGTTTAATTTTATTTTTATAACACTATCAAGAGGCTACTTTCATGCAGCAGTGACCATCAAAACCATGCTCCCTAAATAGCTAGATTAACCTTTGGGTTTTGTATTAATTGTAAAGGAAACATTTCCAAATAATCAATGGTAACTGTATCAAGACTCGCATTGCATGCTGCAAAGCAGACAGGAATTTGGCGTCTGTTCCCTTTGCCCACCCATGAACAGCAAACAGTACAGTGCATGGTTCACATCACCTGATGTGCTGTTCATGTCCCCACACCATCAAGGTGGCTTTCAGCCCTGCAAGTACCAGTTACTAATAGGTCTGTTTCACAGCTTTTTCTTTAAAAGCTCCTTTCTGTTACACTCCTGGCATCTGTTTCTCCCCCCTTAGGAGCTGCTGAACCTAGGTGCATAATGCTGTTTTATAGAGAAACCAAGGCCGGATCCAGCACCCACTGAACTAATTTTGAATAGAGTTCAGTGGGGCTTGACAAGCCAAAGTAAAAAATATAAAGACTCACAGGTCATACTGACAAGTTTGTCTGGATAAGGTCAAAGGTGCATGAAGAGGTACAGTGACAGAAAGACTATGGCTATCAGTCATGCAAATCCATGTGCCTGTGTGATGTTAGTTGGTATCACAGCAAGCAGCAGGTTGTTACAGCCTCTGCAGTTTCTCTCCTCTATACTATCACTAAGCACATTAATCCTTCCTTCCTTCCTTCCTTCCTTCCTTCCTTCCTTCCTTCCTTCCTTCCTTCCTTCCGCAAGACTACCTCCTAGGATTACTGGAGGGTGGATCAGGTTCTCACATAGAAAAGAAGCAGCTAAGCCAAGTGAGTTTTAGCATAAACACTGGCCCATTTATGTATTATCCAGGACCTGTTTCCCAAAGACCAATGTTAATTGCTTTTGGGATGTGCAACAGGTCTCCTAGAACTTATAACTACACACTGGGAAATAAACCTTCATTCTCTATTTAATACATGATTCCATCGGCTTTCTGTACAACTTCTCTTTGTTCATGGTTGTAAAACTGGAAGTGCTACCTCATTCTAAGTCTCATCATCTAAAATGCTGCAAGCTTTAGTGTATGAGGAAGCCAATCACAAGCAGATGAGGCTGAGCCCTCAGCTGAGCCTTGATAACTTATCCTGTTGGCAAATACGAAATGAAACTGGTTGCCTGAAACCAAACTCAACAAATTTAAGCCACTTCCTGAGTATATTGAGCTTGTTTGGTTTTCACATGCATCAGATCTCCAGGGACATGTCTCAGCAGAGGGGCGGTAAGTTTAAAGGACTCCCTCTGCCAATCAGTGCAAATCACCAGTCAAGCCTCTAGTTTGTGGGATGTTTGGAATCAGCCCAGTTTTTTGTTTTGTAGTTCAGAAAACTTATGCGATGAGTCTTAGTCCATTACTAATGTTACAAGGCGTCAAATTGCTAAACATAATTAAGTATATAAACATTAGTATTTTCACGTGGATATTATTGTAAAGATATCTTCTCATAGTGAATTTATTAAGGTCTGAGAAAACATTTGGAGGCCCCTGTATGAAAGGAGTTAAAGAAATGCAAAAGTGCTGCTTTGGTATTGTGTTATTTATCAGCTGTCTGGTTAGCATTTGTGCTCAGTCCGCAGGTTTCACATGTAAATCAAATGCAATGAGCCTATGACAACTCACAAGATTTACACAGATGGGGCCTGACCAGCCCCCTCTGAAGCCACCGGAGGTGGTCTAAGTTCCCTAATGATTGCAAATATGAGACACAAACATAAATATAATTTACTTTTATAAAACTTTTAATTAGGTTAATAAAATATCTCTCCATAAAAGCCTATAGCCCATAAAAAACCAGACCCTGTGCATACCAGAGCTGGTGTGGATCAGGCTAATAAACACAAAGAATTGCATTACCATGCTAATGCAATAGGAAAGTCTCCTGTCTCTCTTTTGAATAACCTCTCATGCAAATTTCAAATGTTGACCATGACACCAGACTTTCTTAGGGCACTGAGCTGTGTTTCCCTGTGCTTACAATATATTTGATTTCAGTACAAAACTGCAGACTCATCAAAACCCCACCTTTCTTCTAGCATTCAATTATTTAAATACTATACAATGTGGGGGGTTTGCCCCTGAATCTTTCATAAAGTACTTCAAGCATGCTCACAAATAATAGAATATGAAATGGACAAAAATCCAAGTGGTGAGAAATTTTTATCAACAGGATGGTTTTTACCTATTAGTTTCCACATCTCCTCACACCCGATATGTTTGTTTAAAATCCTAATTCTGAAATACGTTTGAGTATACAAGTATATATATATATATATATATATAAATTGTCTCCACAATAATTCTTCCTTAATTTTTTAAGAAAAAGGCAGTTTTATTTTTAACTGGGGTCATTATCTGCCCACAAGCTAAATTATTTGACCACATGCTAAAGATTTAAGCCATGCAAAGGTTCATTGTTTTTATCCAATTACAGTATATTTAGTTTCTCACACTTGTAAATATGCAGTATTTATAAATATACAAGTATTTCACGGTACTTACGAAATGTTCCTAACAAAATCAAAGAATAATACATGTATAAGAACATTCCATATATACATACACATACATATAGATACACATGTTGCTAACAAAGTATTTTTTATTTCATATGCCATAATCTGGCCTCCATTTCTACAGTTCACAATGACAAGGCAGTGGTAAAATCCATGAAGGTTAGTCTCAATCATTTCCCCTTCCAACAGACAAAAGTTTATTTTGTCTTGTACAATGACAGCTGTGCTAATCTCATGGAGCATTTACACTTCTTAAGGAGTAAGCAAAATCAGAATTCTTCCTTTTTACATATTTGCTAGAAAAATTCTCCAAGACATAGTATTTACATAGGTAAAATCAATTCTGTGTTCAAAAGTGTGATTATAATGGAAATAAGAGCCAGCTTTTTTAAAAAATAAGTGTAAGCTGTCACAAGCATATACCAGTTTTCTTCTCCAAAATATAAAAAATCTGTGGCTTTGTAGTTTAACCTGAGCACTATTGGCATCTGTGTCTGAGAGGCCCCAAACTGAGTGGCTCTAAAGGACTAAGAGAAGCTGCCATCCAAACTGTGACTGCACTGTGCTCCTGACTGCATGGGCCCAGCATGCCAGGACAAGGACACTTCTGACAGGGGACAGCTGAAAGATGTGGAAATTTGCTGTGAGTCACCAAAGGCAGGAGGTGCCCATTCTGCCTGTCCACTCAAGACTGCAGCTCGGGAAGGTCTGTAATGGGCTTAGTGTATTCCTCCCCCAGGGTGAAAACACTCCCTGCTTCCAGAGGCATGAGACACATCCTTGAGGGAGTGGGGTTCCACACCCCACTGTTCATCTCTGGTGTGGAGTTTCCCTCTGCTCATCACGTCTGGCCACAGCCAGAACACTCGGCTCTCTCTACCCCTCGGCTTTCTGAGTAGGCACAGTGTGCGGGACCTAAAGCCAGACATGTTTCAATGAACCACACTGCCCACTTTCCTTGTGCTGGATGCTGTCTCTTTCAGAGTTGTCTCAGAGATGGCTGAAGAAAAGGGAAATATGCCCCCCAAATTCAGTAGGTTTTGGGGTCGGATTCCAGGCCTCAGACAAATTTTGCTTCAGAGGAGCTTGGAGTCTATGGCATAAATCTGTCTTTGTTGCTGACCTAAATGTAATTTGATATCTGTAGTCCTAAACAGGACACAAGAAATGTAGAAATATCTGTACATGTTCCCTCTCAAACAGTGGGTGCCATTAGAAAGCATAATAGTGTTCCGGGCTATTGATTTTACCACAATATTTCCTCACTTACAGTGTGTTCCACTGTGAGATATTTGCACCATGCCATGGTAAATGTTATTTTTAACAGACCTCACTGCAGTCTTGTTTGAGAAACTATGTGAACTATGTTGAGTTCTATCACAGTGTTGAGCTACTCAGCTGGGCTGTCCCCCAGTGTCCTATTTGAATTAAAAAAATAGAAAAAAAAAAAAAAAGAAGAGCCAAATGAAATGTAAAGATGAAGTGAGGTAAAAAGCAGGTACTAAAAATACAAAATAGTGAACTTGTATGAAATAGTTTATATAATAATGATATTAAATAGAGGACTATATTCATAGCTAGAGTTTAAATTTTTATTGTATTTGCCTGGGGCAGAATCAGGAACACAAATAAGACCTCATTCATTTTCCAGAACAAATAGAGTTTACTTCCTATAAGAGGTAGTCTTATTTATACTGCTTACTTTTCTTTTTTTGTTTTTTTTTTTGTTTTGTTTTGTTTTATTTTAGTAAGAGAATTATTAATTCCACTGTAGGCTAACAGGGGAAAATAGGGGGTGGGTGGGCAGGGGTAGGAGAAAAGGAATACTTGTAAACCAATAAACAAGCTGAATATGCTTCTAAACTACAACAAAAATGATTACATATAGATCAGCTCATCTGTCACAACGAGGTCCAAATATCACTTAAATGATGTTGGTATATTTTGGGTCCTTGGTTTAACATGGAGGAAAATTAAATTTAAAATAATCTAATCTTTGTTGATATGAATTGACAAACCCCCCATTTTTGGAGTTCTTAATTTCATAACTTGAAAGAACCAAAAATTTTACCAAATACTTGCAGCATGTGATGAAGAGCAGGGAAATATATATTAGTGAAGCTTAACTAAGGCTGACAGATGTAATATTTTCTTCTTATTCAGAGTGGACACATTGACTGTTCCACGGAGGCCTGTCTTGTGTTTGGCACTAATTTGGATTTCATGAATGACTTGGAGATGAAAAAAGGTATGCCTGCAATAAATACACAGAAGACATGAAGCTAAACCAAAGTTCAGGCACTTTGGATCAGACTTCAAAATTAATTTGATAAAAAAATAACTTTAAAAATTAGGATACAACTTACTAATGACAAGGGTAAAGCTCTATACACACCTTGGAATACTCACCATGAGCAAAGTATGCCATGTTGTGGCTAAAAAGTAAACAATATGTGTGTCATATAAAAGGCATCTGTCCTCTCTTCTGGACTGATAAACCCACAAAAGGAAAACTGTATCCAGCTGTGGCCCCACACTTCAAGGAGGATATAAACTCATTGAAGAAGCTGTGGGACAGGACAGTAAAAAACAGTGAAGATCCAGCAAAGCATGTTAAAAAGCAAAATGGAATCATCTGTTCTACATACTATAAGGTGAGAAATAATGAGCCAGAAAAAAAAAGGATGTTATAACTGTAAGCTTTGGAATACGTTATCTAAAGAGATGATGGTATCTATATCACTGGAAGTTCTTAAAAGCAAGTTAGATAATGACAAGACTGGTTTAGATTCAGCTTATCCAGACCTTGAAGAAAATTATAGATCTGCATTTTTTGGTTCTCTTTCAAGCTTATTTTATATAACTGTACATTAAAATTCTATTACAGTTATGATACAAGAGATTCAATGGGAACATTCTCCCATCCACATATATACTCACAGGAAACCCCTTACAGGACCATTTTTATGGATGCCCCTGACAAGTAAGACCCTGTGTCTTTTCTGAAAAGCAAAATCCCTGTTGGGTTCTCCAGAAAACAAAGGACTGGACTACTCAGAAGCCAATATAACTGGAATATGAAAAGCCAGACTGTTGGAGAAAATTAGCTTCAGGCATGCATTTCCACTAAGTCTGCAGAGAGTTGTCTCTGGGAGATTTAGCATCCTAAATTACCATTGGATCTACATAGGAAATAAATCTTCACAGATATTCACTTGGAACAGGAAGGCGTAAAAAAATACTTCACTAAGGTTTTATTTATATGGGCCATTGATGATAGAAGATACTTTTATTCTTTTGTTTTGTTTTTTGGGGTGGGAGTGGAGAGCACAGACAAAGGAGTCAATACTTCAGTATCTTTACTCAAAATTCAAGGATTTGAAATGTTGAAGCATGAGTGACAACATGATGCCCTACAAGAACTGCAATTCAGCTGTTTTTTCTCCCCCTTATTTTTCTTAATATTGCACTTTCCAGCACAACTATGATTCCTGGAGGGTCTCCTTTCTTCTTGTGTCATCTCAATACAGCATAAGACTTGCACAGTTACAGGGCATTGTTAAAGATGTACAATGAAGGAACTTGTCACAAAAAGTAAAATGGAACCATGCAATACCGGAAATAAAATTCCCATGGTACTGCATCCATATTTTCAGTCAAAATCTTTTCAATTTTCAGGTGTTAGTTTTTTTTATTATTATTGTTATTATTTGTAGTACAATGAAACTATCTCCAAGAATCTGACACTCTTTAAATGAAATAATTTGAGAAAACATTTGCAATGGGGAAGATTACATTTTTTTATTAAGTGAATTCAGCATGGTTTGAGAGTATGACACTTTTGAATCCATTGCAGCACCACAGTTTCCGGACACACTAAAGTTACAGGAACTGAATGTGTATTGGACTCAACTATATCAACAGTCACTAACCCTTCACAGAGTGCATAAAAATAAACTATAATAAGATCTCTACCAAAAAAATTATTATAAAATTATTATTTTTGTTTTATTTCAGATTAACTAGATTTCAAAGTATGTCAATAAACTATCTGAAAACTTCTTGATTTCTGATGTGTTTAATCTAGAGATCTGTGGAAAGAAACTATGTCAGAGTAGACATCATCAGGGTGTTACCAAACTGTGCTTTTATATGTGCCACAAAGTTAATGGCTGCTTGAATTACTTACTATGCTCCTCAGTTTTCTTCAGAAATTCAGAGAATTATTGTTTCAATATAAAAAGAGACTAGTCCTCATTTCATGGAGTTCCCAGAGCTAAACAGAAGTTTCTTATTGGCAGATACTGCTGATTTAGAAGAAATATGTAGACCGGTTAAAGAAATTCTAAAGCAGGGTGATAAGAACTACCTAAGAACAAGAAAGGCTTTACCAAAGCAGAATGGAAATCCTGACCATGTCCAGTGATGCTAAAAAGAGAGGACAGCCTGGCATGCAAACTTGTGAAGGAATTTGAGGTTGGAAAGAACAGAAGAGGAATAGTCTTCAGAGTTAAATGACTGCACTCACAAGATGTGTTTACAGGAAACAGCTGGCTTTGCAGGCAAGATTTAAAATATCCTGCATTTAATATACATTCATAGGAAGAAGACAAATAGTATAAAGATGAGTGAAAGCTAAGAACAGTTTAAAAGAAAAAGGAAAGTGGAAAAGAAAAGATGAAGGGAGAGAATTTCAGTATGTCTGACTGCAGCAGTGACAAGATGGATCTATATTTTGATCTTACACTAATATATAAAATTAATCAATAAATCTCTACTGCTGATCAACTACTGTAACAAGGTCAATTTTGCATTTGCTTACAATCTCCCACAAATGCGCATTCCAACGACTTGCCACCATGGTGACATAAACTATTTGCAGATTATCTGAGTCTAAAGTCTTCCCCCTATTCACTTTCACACGCAGTTCAATATGCTACAATTCAAGATGTCTTTAAAATGTTTCAGAAGAGACCTCACTAAATGAGATGCCATTTCCTTTTCTGTATCACAGTTGGTGGATAGGTCCTGACTTGTAAACTCTTGATGTCAGTGCACAAGAATAATTTCCAAGGGGCCTATGACGGGTCATTCTGAAGGTCAGTTCTCAAATTTCAAGTCCTGATTCTTCCGCAGTTCAGGTCAGGTCACAATACTTTTTTAGCTTCTTTCTTATTTCTTAAGCTTACCTTCTGGTTCTGGACAAGCTAATTGATATGATGTCTGTGAGGTTCCTAATGCTCAGGAACTTGGGAATAATTCAGTTGAGAGAAATGTCAAAATCTACCAATTTTGAAATTTAAGATGTAAGACTTAGAAAACTGTTTTAATTAGGGTGAAATCAACAACACTTGATCAGTATTTCCCAGTTACAACAACTGTTTTTAAATCTCATTAAAAAATAAAACAAAGTTGCATGCTGCATGGGTAGCTTATGGAAAATCATGTTTTCAAGGTTAGCAATAAGTTTCTGTTTAATTGCTATAGTGACAACCTCTCTATAAATCAGTCCAAGAAGCAATTAAAAATTGCCTATGTCTGTAACTTTAGCAGAGAAGCGTCCATTAACTGCCACCAAATACCAACATAGTCCGCCAACGTGCAACTTATCTTCTCTCATAATAATATTCAATGGTAGAGCTATATTTCATACAGGAAAATCAAAATCAACCTACATGAATGTTTGAAGGAAAAGTCACTCATAACCCACTAAAGCAAAATGAATACCAGAGTCAGAGGGTTCCAAAAAGAAGAAAGGAAAAAGAACCTATAAACTCCACAGAAAGTGGAAATGCAGGCATTGTTACACAGACCTCTAATCTCTTGTGCAGTGCTATATGTGGAGAGGAAAAAATGCCTTCCTGACCTCTCCAGGTGATCAATTTGCACTCTGAATTCTGAGAGCTGATCTGTATCTATTCCAAATTAACTGGAATAGAAAGAGGCATTAGGCTAAAACATAAAGAAATAACACTGCAGAAAGCAGAAAGTACCTTATTCATCAGTACAACTCGGGATGTCGTTTCCTAGCAAAGGAGATATCTTCCTTTCATAAATATGCCTGTGCAGATTTTAATATCAAAAGCACCTCAGAACTCTCAGTGAAAATAATCTCTGCAGGTATGGTCCAAAGCCTACTGAGATCAATAAGAATACCTCCTTCCAATGCAGCAGACTTGGGATCAGGTCCTTTCTCTATAACAAATGTTCCCTCCATCACAGGGCTGCAATGTCCCCTCCTTACTACCCCCTTACAAGACACTCAACTTCTGTTTTGAAGCTGACAGAAAAACATGAACAACCCAGATGAACCTAACTGAAAATGTCCTTTCAGATGGGAAAAGAGATGCAAAATCACATCAGCCTTACCCAATATTAAGATAAGATGCTATGTGACCTAGAATCCAATGCACTGTATTATATGTGATCATCATGAGGCATAATTTTATAGCTTTTTTTTTCCCCAGGTCTACTGAACTTCTGTTATTTCCAAAGTGTTAAAAATACTGCATTTGTTAATACAAATGATTATAATTGACAGTGCATTGTCAATCTCTTGCAAAGCTGATTTAATTAAGAATGCCAAGGGGCATCATTTGGGGCCAGGTATCTAAGCTGCAAATTTTTTTTTGATCTCAACCTCTCCCTATAGGACCGTCCACACTGGCACCAAAGGCTGGAGGGCAAGAGAACAAAGGGAATTTTATGTGTCTGAATTCAAATTCTTTCCCTTTGAAATGAAGCGTCCAGAATGGGCAATAAAACTGTGAAAATGGATTTCTGGCCGTATTTGATGTTAAGCCTTTAGTGTCAAGAGCCAGGTCTTTTTTTCTCTCTCTTTCTTTTAGGGTTTTTTTTTCTTTCCCTGAATGGTCTTATGGGGAATTTGTCCTATAAATTATTTCTTACAGTTTGTATGCATACAGTATGGTCTTGTCTCATAGTTAGAACTCAAAAGTAGGCTATTTCATGTGTGTGTGTTTTAATTAATGTGTGTTTCCAGTGAAATTGCAATGGAAAACATTGTGCTAAAGAGGCTCATTTCATGTGGCTTTTATTCCTATCAGCCTGTGTGTGAAACCTTAATGTTTATTAAGCACTTCTGTGTAAAGAGTAACTTTCACTCTGGTCCTCCTTTTTCATACCCAGTAGTCATAATCCTTTGTGTCATCTCTTCCACTCCCATAGTAGGATTTTGCAATGCAATAAGAAAAGCAGAGGATTAGGCCCACTTAGAATGATCATGCAGAGGGATCTATTATAATAATGATTACGACCATTTTATCTTTAATAGATAGCCACTGATGGAAGGGCAAGGGAGGGAAGAGAGAGAGAGAAATGAAAGGAATCTTGGCATATTGAAATGGTTTGTTCCTGAGCTTTGATTGTATGTGAAAATTGATCTTTAAATATTTATTAGTAACAAAAGCAGTTGGCAATACCGTATTAAGGATGGCTAAATTAATTTAAATTGTTACATACAACATTCTTGCTATATGAAGAAAAAAATTTGCATATGTATGTGTGTGTGCATGCATGCAGTTTAATTGCAAATTTTTATTTTTAATAAAACTAGTAGCACCTCACTATCCATTTCATTTCAGTCCATGTTTTCATGAAGCAAGATGAGCGAATTTTTTTGTACACAAGCAAGCAAATTTGTTGAAAACAAAATTTTTTTCCACAAGTATATGGAGACCCTTTTAGCAGGAGCTGGACTCCCCAGATTTTCAGGGAATAACAAATGTCTAAAAATGTACCTTCTGTCCTTGATAAGTTAAAAAAAAAAAAAAAAAAAAAAAAAAAAAAAGCCAAAAAAACCCCCAAAAAACATCTTTTCTTTTGTGTGTTCACGGATTTCATCGTCTCTAGTCTTACATTTCTCCTCCTTCAGCCCCTCCTTTTTTTTTCTTATATCCTTTTCTTGTAGTTTTCTTTCTCCAGGCCTCCCTCAGGCTTTCTGCCATCTATCTAGACTTATTCTCTTTTCGGTTGACTCTGGTTCATTCTGATCTTTTCTTCTTTTGTTTTATGTACCACATTTATTTCATTTTTTCCTCCTTTCTCACATACAGGTTTTCCCTGACAATTCCATTTTATTTTTCTATGTCCCTACCTATGGTCTTAATTCTCTGTTTTCTGTATTTTTAAACAAGTTTTTCAGGTTCTGATCTGTATACCATTAAACCATGACACTGTGCAAATAAAAAGAAGCAAAATTGCAACCAAAGGAATTTTTCAATCAACATATGAAGCCAAGACGTTTATGCTAACAAACTGATATGCCAGTGTCTGTCATAAGAACAGGAGCTAGAATGATTTAAATGAAAATATTAAAAGTTAGGAAACTACCTTCCCTAGTATTTACTTAGAGGAAATCTCACTTACCAGCAAGTTAGTCACAGTACTGACCTCTTCTAACATGGACTCCATAAAGACTTTTTTGGGGGAACCACAACAAGAACCTTCAGGAAACACAGTTTATCACAGCACAAAAAGAAGAAAGTGTCAATATGATTTTTAGACAAACCAGATTTCCCTCTAACCAATTTAGTTCTCAACTGAACGTTCTATGGATACCTGTGCAACTCCGGTAGTGCCTGAAAAGTCACACATTTTGATATCAAGTCTGCATGTTCAAAAAATACAAGGAGCTGTTTAATAGGTTACATGGCATGGAATTTTTTAACGTTTAGCACCCTGACTTCACTTACAATAGATTGAATGCTGGTAGTGTGATCAGTATAGTCCTTTTAACGTTGGTTAGATAAATAGACCCAATCTCTCCTTCACTTATATATCAATGCTTTGCCTTGTATAAATAATTCTACCTTAGATATTGATATATTTCACTCAACACCTCACATAGGTCTGGGTTTTTTAATATAAATACAAACTTACATTGCTTTTTTTGTTCACTATTTCCACCTTTACCTCTGGGTAACAAAAAAATTAGAGGACTGAGTCAGGCTTATTCAAAGCTCCTTCTTCACCCATTAGTTTAGAGAAATACATAAATTCTACAACTTCAATTCAGTGACCAGGTCATTCAAGCTTGAAGTTTAACCTCTGTGAAAATGCTTTATTGAAACATCATTTTTACAAAACAGTAAAAGGTATACAGAGATGAATAAGTAGACAAACGGATGAAAAAAAGGAAGGATCTCTAATTTTTATATATATATATTTATATAGGTTGGTAGACACAGGCTTGCTAAAATATATCTTGGTACATTTGCAGGTACAGCTATATGAAAACCAAATATCTTTCATTTAATTCAGCTGTGTAAGTAAAATATTGTGTTATCTGATTTACATACAACATAAAAATCCCAGTTAGATACAAAATGTTGAAAATTCAGAGTAGGATTTTGGAAATCTAATCTCCATTGCTGCTTATAGGACACCAACTGCTATTAACATTTAAATTGATTTAAACAGATTTTAGAAACAAAACAAAATGGAAAAAAACAAACCAAACCAAACCAAAACAAAAGAAAGAAAAAAATAACAGTATCTTTCATACAAAATATTCCATTTACACAAATACTATGTGAAATAAAAACAGGAACATGTAAGACATTACACATAGTTGTATTGAAACCACAGCCAACATTCAAGTACTACATCTGCTAGCCAGGCAATGTTCTGTCCTGTCCAAGATGTGGTCAGCTTTTGAATTAAGATTTGCTGAAACAAGTTTCCCAAGATCCACTGCAGCCCTACAGCCTCAGGCTGAGATAATGTGAGATTGTGGAAACTAAATAGGATACGGCTTTGCCATAAGTGGAATGGAGAATCCGAGGAAAAGCCAAGGCACTGCGAAACATTTAGCTGCTTTCCAGTTCAGGATGGTTTGTACCTTCTTGCTGAGATGTGTGAGATGTTTCTTTGATTTCACGTTCATGGTCTGTGGTTCCCTTGTCCCAACCACAGCAGGACATTGGAGATTCCTTGTCACTAGTTTATGCTTTGAAGATTTCTAACCCCCCCACAGCCTTGCAGCAAAATCAGGATGAAAAATGAGTGAACAAATATCAGATTACTTATTTTTTCTTATTAATATTATGTGTATGCTTTCTGCTTACAATTGTGCCTAACATGAATTCTCAGAAATAGTCATCTTTATTTTGTTTCTCCCATGGATTATAAAGGTCATGTTAAAGTACTTCTGTAAGCAATCAGTATTATGCACACTAAAACTGAACCCCATTTGTATCCTTCACATACTCAGGCTACACTTTTAAATCACAAGTTGTGCAATATCAGATATTTAGGTGTTGTCCTTATGTCTTAAGTCAAGACAGTATGTAAGAATCTAAGTTTCCATTAGTTCAAAAACTTGAAAATATATCCCATTTACAGTGCAAAATTCAGAAGCAACAGGGTGAGAAGTTGAAAAATAATTACATAAATAAATAATGTTTACTCCTGTTATTTTTAAAGCAGTCTAGGGGGGGTTGTGCTCAAGCAGTTTATTTTGAGGAAAATTAAGAGAGCACAAGCAGGAAATAGATAATTTTTGAAACACCATATAACTGACATGTATGACCTCTGTTCATCCACATGACAGAGTCACTCTGCTAGTGTACCAAAAAAGTAGGTTTTAGCAGAAAATTCTTTACCTAACATATATTCTTTTCTTTTGGTACCAAGGTTGTTTCCAGCTTGCAGTTCACTCAGTTGAACCCAGAAGCTGAGCTGACCGTGTTACAAGGAGCTAGACCAGAAAAACTGTATCACTGTCAAAGTGTTCTGTCTTCCGGTAACATAGAGTAAAATCTTTTTATCAGTTTGTAGCTCTCTACAGGGCTTTAATCAGAAACTCAACTCCTGAAGCCTGAAAAGACTTCAGAAAGGAATGCTCTAAGCCAGAAATGTCTTCACGCCCGGCCTTGTATTCACACGTCAGGCTATGAAGTGACCAACTGACTGATACAGATGGGAAACGGGGAGCACTGAACTTGTACAGATGAGTCAAATCAAAAACAAGCCGTGCATCCAAAGCCAGGCTGCAGACTAAGCTGGTGCTGACATGCTGCAGCTGCTTTCAGGTACACAAGCAGATGAAGTCTATCCGGATGTGGTCACCAGCGTAGTAAGCTCCACAGAATTTGTTTTTATCCCCAGAGTCCTTTGCAACAAACCCACAACTTCTTTGGAGGTAACTTCACTACAGCTTTCAAGTTGCTAGATAAATTGTAATGGTTATTCACTGCCAGTACTGCAACAAGAGCTATTTCCATCCTTGAGATCATTTCATTTATTTTCTTTCTTTCATAAAGCACTGAAAGAGGAAAATAATACCTGATGATTAGTTAGATACCTTTTGGGTATAAAACTTCAAAGAAAGGAGAGTAATGATGAAAACACAGTAATCAAAATTTCCACTTAGATTTATTTCTTATTATTACTATGAATATTTTTCAATTTTTAAAATGTGTGTCATAATGAAAATGCATGTGAATCTTTCTCAATTTTTAGCATTCTATTTATTAACAATACTTCTGCTCAATGTCCATAAACAGCAGATGCAATTTTAGTGAAATCCATAAGCAATAAAGCTACTCATATTTTAATTCAGGTATCTTGACCCATTATTATCCATTCTGATTCCTGTGATTATTTAGTTACATTAAACCAGTAAGTGCTAAGTGCTTTCTAAATTAAGATTCATGATAGTCATTTCAGCCATGCTAAGAAAAAACTGTTTTAACCCGGTTATCTAAATAACATCTTACACTAATCACACACAAAAAAATATTTTCTTGATAATTCCAGGAATTTTCTCAGCAATCTGACAACACAGTATTAAAATGAAACATATATTTTATACACAAAGAGAATTTATTTATTGGTGAGCTTCAGAAAGTGCATCTTAAGTTATTGCTTAGTTATCATTCAAAGGTGTGCTAGGATATATCACAATTATAAAAAGCAAAGTTTCCCTTTAGAACTATGACCTGATGACCAAACCAACAATCCAGGGAAGCAATCCGTCATGCCTTTTCATAGGGATCACATTCTGTTGTCCCAGAAAAATCCAGCAGGGCATACATGACTAAATAACCACAGCCACATTAATTGTGATTTTTGTTCTTTCTCCTTAATTCTTATTATCATTTGCTTATTACCCTCTCTGGTTAAATTGCATTTAAAAAAAATATATATTTATAACTGCCTTGCAAAGCATTTCATGATGGACTCTCATCTATGATCGGGCATACACCATACATATCTCATTAATATCAGCATGGAGCACAATCATAATATTGCTACACTTGATCTGTTTGTGATACAAGTTTGTTATTTATGAGAAAATTTCAATTCAGTGGTTCAGTTGCATTTGAAAGCAAGGCTCTTGGAGAACTTCATGAGTAATCTGCACTGAAGTTCTTTCTGCCAAAATTCAACCCTCCTTTTTAGGAAAAGTAGGAAGGGACATAAAGTTTGGCTCAGAAGTGGTATTTTTATGGATGGTTTCATAAAAAGCCACACAAAGGATTAGAGGAAAGTCATGTCAGAGCACTGATGAGCTTTTTTAAAAATAGACAATATTTGGATTGAAATATTTGTCACAGATATTTACTGCATCATAATGCATTGTCTTTCTATCCAGAACTTTTTCAGTTGGACAAGTATTCAGACTGGAGTCAATCAATCTAAATTTAGCCATTTCCTTCTGTGAGCAACAGAACATACATCTGAAAATCTGTAGCTAGTTCTGGAGACTCATTGTGAAATCCCTGAGGTCAACCAATGGTTGATCTACACAGTAGCTCTTCCGTCTGTGAGGCTCTCTACTTTGCACAGCTATCAGTTTTCATAAAATCTGCAGGAACTTAATATATTTGAGATCTTTGCCTCTCAAATTTGGTGAGTTTAGCCAAGGTGTTTGAAACATAATCATGTACTGATCACACATACAGAAAGTGCAACCATTATTATATGCCCTCAGCACAACCTTAGACCTCTCAGGGTCTACGACTCTTCCAGACCTCCAGCATTAGGTGGAGCATTGCTTCTTAGTGTACACAACCCCCATTGTTTTGTCCAGGCGAGTTCTAAATTACATCATTGATTGGTGAGAAGAGCATCTAGTAATTAGTTGGGTTTTTTAATGGTCATGCCATTTGACATATTAAATGTTGTGCATTACTTAAACAATAGAGTAGAAATATCAATAGTCTGGTGCCACTGTGTATGGCTCCTTTCCATTAGGGTGCATATATGTGTGAGGTTGTGAATGGTGAGTAATAGGGGACTGCTTCTCTATGACATATCTGGTGAGGTCAGCATTATTTTTATAAATTATCAATTTCTTGTACAGTAGATCTCTGAGGGTAGACAAAAATTGCTACGATTTTATTTATCATTACAAGGCTTGATGAGAGTACTATTTTCAGGTTTATTATGAAATTTAACTGATTTTACCCTAAGACATTCATTTAGCTGGTACTCATCTACTATTTGTTTCACTGACAACAGGTTCAGTAGCTGTTTTCTTCACTTAGGACTTTGTAGAACTAATGACAAGGATTATTTTGCATCTCTGATGCTACTGTTTTCTCTTTTCTTCTTCCAGTGCTGTTGTTTAGCTTGGACAAAAGACGATGTAAGAGGGAACTAATCCCATGGTGAAGGTTATTGGAAGATAGAGACAGACTCTTCACAGCAGGGAATAGCAGGATGAACAAAAGTCAACAGAGAGATTGAAACACAGCTCTCATCCCTTGAGGTTTTCATGAGACCATCTGGACAAAGTCCTGAGAAACCTGGTCTGAATTCAATGGCCTTTTGGCCCTTTGCTTTGAGCATGTTGGACTAGATGATGTTGGACTAGAGGCCTCTTAAGTTCCCTTACAAAGTGAATTATTCAATTGTATTTTAATTATATCACTTTATTTGAAATTCACTTTCTGTACAAAGACATAACTGCAGATGCTGCCTTGCTGTAAGATGTCCATCTGGTGAAAGAACCTTAGCAGTCATTAACAAGCCTTATTTTTAATTGATATTACTGTAATATAGTTTGAGACTTCAGTCAGATAGCTGCCACGAAATGCAATGTTTTATGTAAAAATAGAGTCATCTTGGTCCCTCACTGACTTTTTGTTTGTAGCTAACTTGATAAACTGCACTGGCTAGAAATGGTCCCTGGGGTCTCTAAAGCTGTTGCTAGATTTTCATGGTTCCTTAGACCATCAGAACTGTAAGCTTTAAATCTTACTATAACTTTATACAAGTGAGAAGGAAACGAATAGTACACATTTCAACTGCCTAAGATCTCTAGATGGTCATATAATTATTTGAGGAGAAAAAATATTTTATAGTGATGGTCATTGGATGCATTTAGACCTCACCTGGCTTTGGGTGATTTCTTTAAAAATATCACATTACTGAGAGAACTTGCTTTCAATAAGGTTTTTGTATTATGAGGAAAAGTTATTTACAACCTTGGTGGGTTCCTCTTTGAAGTCATTTGTCTTGTTGAGAGGGGAAGTGGAGCTGGCCTTTGAAGAGTCTCATTTCATCTTGGATCTCTTCCTTTGAAGTACACTTTACCCCGTGGGCATTCCCTGTGGAAAATCTTTCATTGTTCATGGGTCTCCTAAGAAAATACTCCCCAGAGGCACACTTCCCTGAAGAATAATTTACCTTGGAGATACAAGTAGTGATGTATTTTTCATCCTTGCCAACAGCACATACAGTGTAGTTACACCAACTGCATGAATTATTTTATAAAGAAAATATAAGTGATTGCTTGTTTAATACACAGAGAGCAGTTGCATAACATATAGTGGCCAAATCTTGATAAAGTCAACTTCTTTAATGCTACTCAGAAGTTATAAGCTATTGCAGTAGCAATATTCTGCCTTCAGACAGCCCTAAATTTTTTGAGTCTCTGATGCTGAAATCTTCTCGTTATTATTTTCTACCAAGAAAAATTCTCTGAAAGACTAAATAAAATCCTACCAGCCATTTGCAGGCCTTGTGGTGTCCAAATATAGCCATTCTGAGTGTGACAAAAACAAAGAGGAAGTATTTTTTCTCTAAAGAATTTTCACTATTTTTTGTTGTTATAAAACTTCAACAGACAGACAAGAAAACCTTTATTTATGGCTCAGTGCTCATTGAGGTCTAGTACCTCAGTGAGGTTACAAACTACAAATTAGGAACATAAACACAAACAAACAGCCACACCTATGGTCCATAAAAGCTTTTCAAGCATTAAAGCAGCACTACTTCTGCCATATCCTACCACTGACTAATTTCAAAGGAATAATAAAGGGTAATTGCTATGCATACAGGATCAGCTCTAGGAATAACCAAAACAAACAACTAACTTGGATAGCAAATTTCCAGAAAGGAAAAGCAACCATGGCTCTGCTCTTTCTTTTGCTTACACCACAGCCATAGAAAGCCAGACTGGCTGCTGCAGCTGTGTTGAGATGCATGGTATGCAGGTGATGGGGCAAGTGGGAACCCTTACAGAGACAGATATCATTGCCACAAGCCTTCTGATTCCCCTGGCAGCAGAAAGAACAGTGAAACTGACCTTGTGTGACTCCTTTTAGTGTCTTGTTTCACTCTTCTTCATTACAGGCGTGACTTTTTTTTGGTCATGTCCTCCAACTCACTCTGAAGGGTTGTAGCACTGGCAGCCTAGAAGCAGCTCAGTGCGCTACATGTATTCTTAAGCATTGACTTCAGTCTTTGCTAGCAACAAGCCTAACATTTTTACAGAGCACCTGGGTCACTCAGGAAATCCATGGTAGATTCAGGATTCTTGCAAATGTGTAAGATTAAATTCTCTCATTTCAGTCTGAATGTGAAGAGGAAGACTCAGTGGATTGCAGTGGATATTATAGCATGCAGAGTTTGTAGTTGTTTATATATAAAAACATATATTTATAAAACTTCAATTACCTCTGAAAATAGAGGATTCTGACAGGAGATAAGAGCTCAACCAACTTGAGTGCTTCCTTTTAAAATTATGTAACTGATTTGGCTAAAGATAGTATGATATTTCCCATTGCACTATTTTTAAGTACTAATGGATTTTTCCTATGAAATCTCTATCTCTCTTCTGCAAGGCAACCTTTGGCCATCTTACTTCTTTGATATAATGGTCCTTTCCATGGCAACAGATTGTGATGTCATGCATGGACAGATTATGAGGTCAAAAAGTGACCAAAATAGAGCTGAAAGAAGAGTAGAAAAGATTCTGAAACTGTATAAACACTTTCCAAAGTACTCAAAAGAAGTGAAAACATGCTCAAAGAAAATGAAATGTTTTTTTTTAACTTGCCTTCTCAAAGAATCTTTATGGTTGGGTCAACTTAATTATTCTTCTCTTGTTGAAGTAACAACAACAACAAAAATAATAGGAAACTTTTGTAAAGACTACAGCACTGTCAAACAACAAAGGACTTTATATTCATTACATTTTGTCACAGTTTATGTAGAAACTTTAAAAAAAGATTATTTACCAACAAAAGCTTTGACTAATGTATGGAATGGTTATGAAAAACATAGGTGTCAATTTGATTTTTTTATTTTCTCAACACTTTACAGGGATTCCAACCTGACCTTTCAGTTCAGTTTTTTGCTTGGAGGATGGGTTTGTCCACATCTGGGTTTAAACAAGCTCAGTAATATGTTCACATGCAGGTTTTTTACTCTAGTGCCTCAGTACACCAAATGCTTGTTGGACATTGTTGTCTGTAGAAGGTCTCAACAAATTAATTTCTCCTGTATTCTGAGGTTTTTCCATACATGTGTATTCTCTTGCAGTTTGATAAAATGTTATATGTTTCAAGGGATCATTACTTTTAACATTCTCCATAATTGGTCTTTCTCCAGGAGAAGAAATTTTTCCTCCTCTGAAATCCACTTGCTGATAAAGGCTGGAGGTAAACATAATAATTCACACAGAATAATCTTTTTTTTGCAAAGGCTGGATAAAACACACCAAATACTATGTAGAGAGAAACTGAGTGCCATAGACTTTTCTAAAAACCATATAGGTCTCTTTACAGCCATTTCACATGTCTCTATACAACAACGAAACCTGAATGTTGCAGATACTGTTCCAAATGTCAAATTATCAGATTAAAATTTGTGATTTTTTAATTATTATTTTTAATATTTTTAAAATAAAATGTCAGATTGGAAGGAACCTCAAGGATCATCTGGTCCAACCCTTCTAATACTACAGTTTATATGAGAGGTCTTAGCACCTGTGAAACTGGGATTAAAGCTTTCCAAAGTGGAGTAATCCAGCACTTCCCCTTGGACCATTCCAATGTCTGACTGTCTTCATGGTGAAAACACAACATCCAGGGATGATTTTATTTCATTGGTTATTTTTTTATATACTTTTTCCAGAAAACTGTGATCAGAGAGAATCCTCCAAGTTTACAGCAGAGATCTTTTCCAGTAAATCAGTCTGTGTCCTACCTCTTTACAGTAGGAGATATATGAACAGTGTAAGTATTGAATGGCACTAATGGGAGTTTTGAGTGTGAAAAGGCTGTGGAAATGCACTCTATAGCTTAGTTTGTGATTGATGAATGATTCAATAGGGACCTCTAGTTAATCCTCAACTCAGTCTCCATCTCTTCCCAAACGTATTCTGCTGTGCTTCACACATTTGTGTCTATGTGTTTTTGTCTTCCCTACACAATGTATGCAGATGTAAAAGAACTTTCTCTGCCTTATTTCTTTCATACACATGCAAAGAAATGCTTAATGTGGCTTTGATTTTGTCAAATTCCTTTAACATACCGAGCACCATTTAAGATGATTCCCTTCCTAAACATACCTTCAATATATCGTGAGCCTTCTCAAATTCAGCAAAGAAATGGACAGAGGGAGAGAGATCTATTCAATGAACAGGAGCATGACTTAACACAAGTTTAACTCTGGAACTGAATTTTGTAGAATATTGTGAAGTCCAGAAGGATAAAAATGTCCAATAAGGATCACACAGTTGTGGATTTTTAAAATAACACTAGTCACAACCTCCAATTCAGGAAGTAGCTAAATTGTTGTGTGCATGAAGCTGGGAGAGTAGGCTGTAAGAGAAATCCTTCTATATTTACCTGTTTTTCTGTTTTGGTTTTTGTTTGTTGGTTGGGGGGGGGTGTTTGGTTTTGGTTTGGTTTGGTTTGGTTTGGTTTGATTTTTTTCCTAACTCCTCTTGGAGTTAGAATAAGGGCTAGATGGAGCACTGGTCTGCCTGAGAATGTACATTTTTATGTTTACCCTGCTCCAGTAACTGCTGAAAAGCCTGAAATCAAAGGGGTAGTACACAGCTTGATTGCACTTTCATAATAAAGTCCATCCTTGTTAAATAAAGAGATCACCAAGTTCCAATGAATTCAAATTTAAACTGCATCTATAAGCATAACATTGTTTACATTTTTTATTTATGCTGATATTTCAGCTAAGTTGTTCTAAAATTGCTCTGCTTTTGCTCTATGTCATAAAATGGAAGCATATATTACATTAAGAAGTAAGGAGCTGCATCTCATTTAAAACACATAACCACATCATTTCATAGATAGATATCTATGTATAGATATCTCTCTATGAACAATGAAATTGCCCCAAAATTAAAACCCTTCTGGCAGTGTATTTGTAAACACAATCAGCCCATAATCCAATAAAGAGACTCTGCTTTGAATTAATGTGAATTGCCTCTCTATTCTGCCTTTACAAATTTAACTTTTCATCTAAACTTCCTCATTCCCTCTCTTTGTTTCACTAAAAGTAATTGTAGTGATTTTCTTCCTCACTTGTAAACAGCAGAGGAAACATTTGAAAAGCAGAATAAAATAAAGTTGGAAAGAAAAAATAAAAGAAGCAGATATAATTCCTTTTATACCTGCAAATAGAAAAAGCAAATCTAATTTCTCGGAACTTCTGGCACGAAACACTTTACATTTTAAAAAGAAACCATCACTTCAATAACTTTTTATGATTTTGATAATGAAAATGAAAGCTAGACTCTTAAATGGAAAGTGCAATAATTTTATATACACATAAAAAGGAAACCATTTCTTTGGTTTTGATAATTTAAAACAGAATTTTCCAAATGACAACCTTTTAGTTATAATTCATTAACTTTCCATGCAATAATATTTGGTACAAAATCAAATCTTAAGATATACAGATACAAATGAAATATTTAGTGGTTAATCTTTGAACAAGACAGGAATTCAAACAGAGGTGCATGGCTTGTAATATTTACTGAACTGAGTTAAAAAAAAAAAAAAAAAAAAAGAAAGAAGATCTTGTTCTCAATACAAAATACACAAAATTTGGAAGGTAAATTGAAGACTGATATACATCAATTACAAGGTTTTCTTTCCACTTATTGTACTTTTTATTTCAAGTTTCCAGAAATGTAGCTATACTGAAAACAATTTAGAGAAATAATAAAGAAACTTTTACTTATTTTTGAGGATTTTTTTAGATATATGTATCAGGAAGCTGAAGAAATATTTTGTAATAAAAGCTTAGTCAGCTATTAAACTTTGTCTGCTAGACACGATAAATACAGACCAGATGGTATCAGTTCCAGCTTCCTGACTGGTGCTAGAGCAAGTTTTACTTATTTTCTCAATGGAATGTTATTTATCTGCTCTTATTAAGCAGAAATAAAAATCCTCTTAAGTCGTTGCAGGAGCAGTGCTCCCTCAAGCTGCAAGGAAATCACATCAAGCATATTTTTTCTCCCATCTCCTACCTTATGAAGGGAAATATAGCCTCTTGGCGGTGTTTCTTGCCCAAGAACATGCCATCATGATACCTTCTGATCCCATGGAAGTGAGTGGCCTAGTCCAACTATACAGCCATGATACTGCACTATCAACCCAGAAAATCCATTTATGACCTCAAGGAGTGAGAATGGGAGGATGCACAAGGACTGGAGTTCTATAGTCTACTTGGTCTTCTCCATTTTTTCTCCATCATGCTGCAGAGAATGCCATAGAGGTGTCGGACAAACAGGCAAATAGTAAAGGATGTGGGAAATGAGGACTTAAAGACTGTATGTACAAAAATACCAGGATTTTGGAAAGAACTGTAGAATTTAGGAGAGCCTCATGTCTCTGTCCTCTTCAACAACTCTGAATATGGGAGATGCTCCTTCCCAGCTCTGCAGAGCTTGCACAGGAGTGCCAGGATCTGCTGAGAGGGTTGAATGGGACATTTTAGTGCTGTGTAACAAATAAAAGCCCATTGGTGATGGTAACAGAAACCTGTAGTGTATTTACTGTCTTCATGGAAGCCTCTCCTTTTTAAGATAGTTCTTTAAGTCAAACCTTACTTCTAATGAAAGTCCGTGGGGCCAAATCAAGTAGGAACTGGAACACTGGCTACCCTCAGAGCAGGCTGCAAAGCCACAGGGTTGAGATGGGCCATGTAGCCTGTGCCCAAGGAGGGGCTCATGGAAGCACACGCAGCACAGGGTGAAGAGGGACAACATGAAGTAAGACAGCACCAGTCAAGGCAGCACTGTCCTTTTCCATCCCTTCACACACTTAAAGCCTCCCACAAAGACCATGCAGCAGTCAAGGCTCACCTTCCCATGCCTCACACCACATCAGGCAGGAGCAGTTTCCTTCCCAGCAGACTGCCCATGTCAAATCGACCATGAAGAAGCCACTTTGCATCCCATTCATGGCAGGCCAGCCAGAGGCTCACCCAGGCTCCCCCTCCCCAGCAAGAGGAAATCAGGACCCTCTGGAAGATCCCCCTTCCCCATTCTCCTGCTTCCCCCTCCAGACGCACTGGCTCTCCCTTCTCCCCCCGTGGCTTCAGATCAGAGAGTGACTGTTTCTTTAAAGCCTTCAGCTTAGATTGGTTGCAGGCCTCTGGGATTCTGTGGCCAAAACTAAAGCCAGGGACAATTCCTGAACAAGTAAGCTCACAATGCCCTGTTTATTTATACAGCACAAATGATTGAAATCATTATGCCCCAGACTAGTGGGACCTATTTATAAACAGCATCTTAAGATGAGCAATATAGCAGGACTCTCCACTGCTTCACAACAAGAGCCTGCCCCATCCCCCCATCCCCACTATAAAGCTCTAAGGCCCTTCTGACTTGCCACATGAAAGATGCATTCCTCAACTGTTAAATTAAAATCTAATCATATTCTGCAGTAAACAAGGCACAAAGAACACTCTCAAAATTATGGGATGAAAACCAGCAACACTACGGGCCAAACTCTCTCCTCAGATCTATCCTACAGCTCTTTGACAAGTGCAATCAGTTAAACTTTTGAGCGCTTCACAACAGCAACCCCACCAGACTTTTGATCTGCCTGGTATTCCACCCTCTTCCATAAATTATGGATCTTCAGATCTACATGTCCTCCACGTTTGTGATGGCTGGTCTCCAACAGAGAGGAGGCTTGGGAAGAAGTGGATATTTTTCTCAAAACACTTAAATTACTCCTATGTTTCTGTCTATACAAAGCAGATCTGGAACTACTTAAATGAGCACCAGTTGTCTTTGGAACCTTGGAAGGAATAACTTTTGCTTTTCATCCTCATGACACAAACATAGAACCTAAACACAATATGAGATTTAAACAGCAGTCTTACACTTCAGTGCCATCTGGACATTTGTCTCACAGCAGTATCCTTTGACTCTGAAAACACTCATGGTATGGCCTAGCAACTCACATGCAAGGGCACATGAGCACAGCCAGAGTTGAGAGATGGTGGCTAATATCATGGAGAGCCACAGGCTGGCTTTTCAACCTGTCACATGTCACTCTTGGGTCAATGTGGATGACAGGTCCCTTGCAGATCCCACAGATCAAAAGTGTCAGAAGATTATTTGGGCTGTACACTTTCTATAATGTTACCAGTTCACTTAACTGTGGCAATCACAGTGAGTCCTTGGTATTATTAGAATTTAAGAATTAATAAAGCTTAGTACCTCCACGGTGCTTTGCATTTTTCTCTACTTTTCAGAGTAGAGAACAAGCATTAACTAATTGCTCTTCAGAAAAATACTTTTATTGTCACAATTTTATGAGGTGGAAACTAGAAGGTTAAATAACTTGCCTGAAGTCATTCAATAAGTTGCATTGGGATTAAAATTTAGGGGCTGCTGGCTGCCAGCCTTGCTTTTTGACCACTGGACCACTCTGCGTCTTATTATAAGAATTTAATTTACTTGGCAGAGAATGCATCTTTCATGTGGTAAACTGTATATTGTCATTCTAATGGAGTTGAAGGAAGGTGAGAAGGCACATAGATCTCATTGTGAACTGATGAAGAGTCACATCATGGTGATTCTGTTTCAAAATCTTTATCTAATAAAAGTTCACTTCTACTCTCAAAAAAAAAAAAAAAGCCTTGTTTCAAAATATGGATGCTCATAAGCATGCATCTAAATTTCTATTCAGTCATCTAAAGAAACTGAAATCTATGATCTATGGAAACTGTGACAAATTGGTCCTTCTGGTATTGTGAGGTCTACATGCCTATGCATTCTTCACCCAGTATTTGCTCTTGGTTTGAGTTCTTGTCCATGCCTCTTTCTGTAACATTCTTCTTTGGAAACTACTGTTGTCCGATAATGTAGGCTTCTAAAAGGCTGAAGATCTAATATGGACAAGAGAGCACATGTGTGTGTTTGTAAATCCGTATGATGACAGCAAATATATATAGGTAGAAATGCATTTTTGTGCATCTGTTTTTCACACACTAATTGTTACATCAATAATGAAAGTTTGGCAAGTACTGAAAATCAGTGAATCAGTGGTCACCATCTAGAGGTGACAACAGCAAAAACTCTGTGTGTACACATGTGAGAGAAAGAGACATTTTGGACATCTCCACATATATCCATTCCTCCTGTGTTAGAGCCTTCAGTGGGAAGAATTCATATGAAGCCAAATGATCTTTGTCAACTTTGCTTTCTATGGGTGAACTGTGCAGGTGAGTCATAAATTCACCACTAAATAAAGATCTTGTCTTTTATTTTCCTGTGGAATAATTGTCATGATGTAGAATCACAAAGGCAAGGAAAGAAGTGTTGAAAGAACAGTAACAACCATTATGGGACTGTCTTGAGATCTGAAGAAAGAACAAGATGTGTATCTGAACACAGACTGGTTCCCCCAACATTCAAGAAAGTGAACACAGTGTCTGCACAGAGATCCAAGAAAAGAAACTTCATAGCCATTAGAGGGAGAAAAACCTTGATGATACAAGACACTTTAAAAATAATGAAGAAAAAGAATGAGAACTTGATAACATGAATGAAATCTTATTCCAGAGGTTTAAGTTTACAAGACTGAAGAAAGCAGTCATTACTGAAAATGTATTCTGACACATACAAATCACTGCTAAAATCACCTAACAAATACAAAAAGCATATACAGCAATATATTTTAATTATTTTTGTGCACCGCAGTTACACAAATTTGTCAAAAGGACAGTAAAAGTGATTTGTTTAAACTCCAGAAAGGCTTACTGACATCTCACTTCATTTAACCTGTTTATTTTCTTTAAACATGAATTGTTTCATTTACTCAAGTCTTTGTCATTGTGGGTCAGCTTTGCTGTAGTAACCTAGACAGTACAAAACTCTTCATCCACTCCCTTAAATCTCCTCTACTTTATGTACAGATATGAAACCTGTGCCTGAAACATTTTGTTACCAATGGGCAGATTAGCTTCTCTTGGGAATGCACGCTTTTTTTAACAATAAGTACTTGATGCAGAGGAAACAATGGAAATATGTCCACAATTCTCATTTGGCATTTTTTTGTCTTGTGCCTGAGGAGCCTCTTAGTCCACACAATGTGATTCAAGTTACTTCTGGTAACTTTGAAAAATCTAGTAATAGTGAACAAATTCCTCAACTGACTCCATGATATAATTCTTTTTATCAGCTGTAACTGGGACAGGATTTTGCTGAAATCTGGAGTAGAGAGTCCTACTAGGTTTCTGGGAAGACCTGTGGAACGGAATAACATTTTTTTAAAAATTCCTTCTCTTTCTTTTGACAGTAAACCCAAGGCTCTTGAATATCAGTGATGCTCCTCAAATCATGTAAAGCTAAGAGCAGCCTGGACTACTGGTGGCATTCTAGCAGGAGGGTATTTTATATTGGAACAGTAATTGTCATTGTGATTAAATCATGGGATGAAGGGAGAGGGACAATGGTCTTCAGACTCCTTGAATCACTCACTTTTTTTTCTCCCATTTTTTGTTTTTTTGTTTGGTTATTTTTTCAATCTTTTGAAAAAGAGAATAAGTTCTCTTCTGTTATCCAACAGCTAATCTCCAAGTTCCCAGATGGGGCTGGCCACTTCTTTCCTCTTATTTTTCACTCCATCTCCTGAAATATTTTTCTATTCACCACAGGATGAAGCATGGTTCTGAATGGACATATCACACAAGTTCAAGGCTGGCAATTCCACCATGCAGTTTCTCAAATTTCCTGTAACAGAAGCACTTCCGACTGATGGGCAGTGTGGTTCCTGGGACACTGCCTCTGTTTCCTCTTGTGAGAGGATATTACTCCTATCACTTATGAAGGTGAAGTGTCTAATCCCTGTGGTTTGAAGAACCTGAGTCCACTTCTTATCCTTTTCCAATGTTTCCATGTTTCCATGTGGCAGAAAATCCTGAGAATAGTCTCAGGCACTGGCATGTATATCGTATTCCCCTACATGCTTGAAGCAACAAGAAAATGAGCTGGTGCCTTTACCACAGGCATGTTGAATTCAGCTGACACAAGGTCAAGTGAGGTCTGTGGGCACCCTGATCTAAACAGAAGTTCAGGATTCCTACAGGTCCCGTATGGAAGAGCAGAGCCAGAAGAGGAATAGTATTGACACATCATTTCCCTTTGCTCCATAGTGGATGCTAAGACAGTTAGTACTCTTAACATACCATTTTTGCCAGGAAATTTAAATCCAAACTGTGCTTTCAGCTATACGTGTAAATCATTGAGGGGTTATATGCATGAAAACAAGAGCAAAACTTAGAGCACAGATTTTCTGGGGAAAAAGAAGTGCTTCATTTCAAGCAATTAGGAGCAGTAAAGTAAACATTTAGTCACCATTGACTCATGAGTCGAAAAACACAGTAGTCAATTACAGCTTTAGGCAACAATAATTAATATGGTGTTGACGAAAACTATGTTTTTCACTCAACATACAAAGCTATTCCAGATAATTAAATGTAACCTCATCTGTATGTAATCTGTCTTTAATCTGCATATGATACAATATTTCAACCTCATATCCTGTATTCTGAAGGGAAAATAATGTAGGAACTTTACTTAAAACAAATACTCAATAACTCTAACGTGATTTGTTAACCTTTAAAACTATATCATATTTAATGATTAAATATTTGACTATGAAAAGGTTTGCAGTTTAATCATTTGCACAATCTTTTTTACACTACTGTTTACATCTTATTTATGGAGATAAAAGATCAATTTTAACTACGTACACCACATAGATGTTTATGTCTTTGTATGTTTTACGATATAAATAGAAAGAAAGTAAATATTTAAAGAAATGATCCCTCATGACATATCTGATAAAGGATTTGTGGTATTGTGAAGATTCTGAATACAGAAAGAGGTGTATGTGCAAAATACTCTTTAGTACACTATATTGACCTAATATTCCAAAGGGCAGATTATCTACATTTCTCACTGAAGCTAATGGAACTTGAAATGAAGCTCTGAAAATTAATGTATATCACTGCCGTCTAAGTCACTGTTTATAAACTTCAGTAATTTGAAGTCCATATTTCTAGTCTGACTGCCCAACTATTTCCAGCTATAGTCATATATCAGGTAAAATGGAAAGAGAAATTATCTTTTGTCTCAAGAAGCTTCAATTTACATAACTTTAGATTTGCAAGAGTTTCTTTGCATGCTGGCCTTTGGGGTGTCCCTCCAAAAACTGGTTGCCACCTGAAGCATAATTTTCATTTGATTGTTACCAGAGTGTAGTTTAAGTCTTCACGGCTAACACAACTGGTATTTTTACATCTGAGCTGCAGATTGATTATCCCTATTAGGTTCTTAAAATAAGCCTACAGAAAAGATAAATGTTTATGCAATATGAAATTAAGAAGAGTGGTTATTAGGCTTTGTATTCTTCCTGATATAATAATTTCACTATCTTTGTTAGCGCAAGGAGATCTTGTTCCATAACACTATGATAGCTTTACTGTTTCTAAATAAAACAAACTGATGTACAAAACATTGGGCCTTTAGTTAAACTTTCTGATAATTGGTTTAGCTTAATTCAGATATGGCAGCTAATTCTCAACTATTAGCATTATCAATGCTCCCATACTAAATAACATGAAAACATGACTAAGTTTCCCAACCAAAACTTTTCTGCTAGTGGAGTACTGAAATGTTCTGCATTGGTGATTATCATTTTTGTTGACCTAAACATTTACTATGAGGCTGAATTTTCAGAAGCAGTTATAACATCAAAGAGCAAAATTTAGGAAAGGTGTGTGATCCATTGAGGGGCATTGTTGGTCTATGAAATGTATTTAATGTAAAATTGTAAAACTTTCTTATACCAAGGAAATTCCCTGTCTCTGGAATCAAACAAACTCTCTGAGCATGAGCAAGAAAAGTTTTTAACTCTTCCAGAGGGGTCCCATGTCAAAACAAATGGCACAATCAGCTGGTGAATGAAGAGCACTACAAAGTGCCCTACATGGGCATAATCAGTAAGTCTATCCATGTCATTTATTTGAAGAAACTAAGGGGCTTTTCAAGAAACCATCTGTACATTGTTAAAGAGGAGTGAAATACCTATAGCCTTCAAAGGAAACCAGTGTTGTTAAAATAAACTTGAGGGTTGGAAAGAATTAGGTTCCTGAATGTAGCACTGAGTTAGAAGAATCAGACACTTCTCTGGATTTTGTCTCACTGGTTACACAAAATCCAGGTACACAGGGATGCAGGATTTCAGCAGAGACATTGCCACAGCCCTCAGATGTGGAGCCAGGCTTGTCAATACCAAAATCCAGTATTTTCCTTTGAAGTTGTTTTCTGAAGCACCATAAGAAAAAGAGTGGGTAGAGGGAGACCTTAATGTCCTCTGGCTATAATGTAGGATTACAGATGGTGGGCTAGATTTCATGCTCTAAAACTGTTAGCTAAGACCCTAAAATTGTGAGTTTAAAATAACAAAGTGCACAGTGGAGTCTCTAGAGTCACCTTTGGTTTTGAAATGTTGGTGCACTTGGGCACATGTTCAAGCTTTTTGCCACAAACGCAGGGACTGGAAACTTTTGCTTTCTTTTAGATGAAAGATGAGATTTTCATATGGTCACTTCATTTCAAGAATGGAGACTTTAAAGAAAACATCAGTTAGGGCAAATTTCATGATAAAATGGTAAAAACTGGCAATGCTACGGGTCTTTTCAAAATTCATGAATGTCAAAGGAAGCTAGGCAAAATCCACTTGGGTTTCAGATTTCACTGAAGCTGGCAGCTCAGCTCAAATTTGTCCCTTAGTTCACTAAAGTTTAGCCTTTCAAGTCATTCTGATTCGATTTATGTTTTTTTCCTAAGCCATATAAAACTTGGGGTATTACATGGATTTGACATGAGCCAGGTGGAACTCAGTAGGTCTAGCAGTGTCTTGATCTGAGATTTTGACTCTGTTTAAATACAAAACAGAAAGAAAATTCCATCTTCCTCTGAATCCAGAGAAAAGTTTCATATGACCTGTGAGACAATTTTCCTTTCTGCAGAGTTCTTTGGACTTTGAATAATTGTGAAAAGAGGCTGGTCTATGGAGTCCCAGGAAAATGGTTACAGGGAAAGCCAGGAATCCTGGAAGCACAGAAAAGGTAAGGATCTAGAAGTACCTTGCTGCAGAGAGAGTATCTACCTCTCCCAAGTATGCAGAGCTCCATAGTCCATTCTCACCACAAGATCTAATCGATCCTAAGGCTCAGTTTTCTAAAAGATATGGCAGACTAGTGCACCTTTACACAGATTATATTTACACAGTGCATGCTCTTTAGTGCTGAGAGGCTCTTTCTTCCCATCATAGCTAACAGAGCCAGAGGCAATGGAACATCGTTCTTGAATAATTTTCTAGTTTTAAACATTCCATTCCTTTTTCAGGTAAAATTCGAACCCCCAGAATTCATCAATGGAAATATAAGATGTTTAAGTCAAACCAGGTAAAAAACACCACTCCGATAATATAAAAGTAGTTAGTGTACATTTTAACCAGCAACCACAAAACCATTGCCAATCTGATTTAGAAATGTTCTATAGGATTTTTTTTAATTACTGTATAAAATGTCATATTTTACAGCTCTGTTTTGTGAACACATTGGTAAAACCTTTTGCCTACGTTGTTGTTTGTGGAGCTACTCACAATAGAGATGCTTACATCACTTTTCTTGCAGATTGTTTTAATGCCCAAAAGTCATATTTGAAATGAGCATTTTCCTCTTAATTTATTTCTAAATTTTATGGTTAAATTCTTACTGTATTTAGGAGGGCATGGCCAGTTGTCATCCGTTGTGATAAAGCATTGAGTAATGAGACTGGGCTAAAGTGAACTATATAAACACCTTTGTTTCTACGGTATACAACAGAAATAAAATTAATATAAAGTGAAGCTCTGAAGGATGTATTAAATTATTATCAATATTTGCTGGTTTAACAAGAAAGCAGATGGTATGTATCTTTTTGTTTATCTACATCATTCTTACAAAGTTATTAAATTTTCCCAAAAATATTATTTTGATAATCTTTAATTAACAAACAATAAATACCCTACTAAATGGAACTCTTAATTTGGGAAAGTAATTATTCATTTGAGACACTTAATTTGAAGGGTTACCACAGATCCTTATTTCTGAAAGTTGGACTGCAATATTTTTCACTAAGAATCTTATAGGAAGTTCATTTCAGCATGAAAATCGTGTTTGGGTATTTCACAGGCACTCAAATCCCAAATTTAATCCAAGGAATATTTTTACCCCTCTACTCAGTATGTAATTTTTTGCAAACAGTTGCCCTATTCTCCTTTACACAATTAGTGAAGAGATTTCATTTTCTGTGTTGACTATGTGATCAGTTTGTGTTAACAGTCCTACAAAATTCAACCCCTGGAAAAATACTTCAGTTTAACAACAAATACAGACCTCAATACATCTTTCAAAAAACCTTAGTTTTCTCTGAAAATTCCAGCTTCCGTCTAGATTTCAAGATGGGGAGGAAACAAGAAGAACATTAATTCATTGAGGTTTTGCTATGAGGAAATATTTAGTCTTTGTACCCACAATTCTTTTAAATCATAAATCTGAAGCTCAGGAAGTATCTGCAATCTCTATGGAGTTACTTGTCAATCTGGTCACTGAAGACATCCAGGTCGATTTTGGAGCAGGATAGGAGAAATCTCCATGTGGTCAAGCCTTTACTACTGAAAGCTGATGATAGAAAATTATGTTTTTCTTTATACTTTCTCTGCTAAGCTATGTTCAGTGGGATGACTGTTCAGACACTCAATAATATTTATGTCTTCCTGTGCATGCATGCATGCATCCATTTCCTTTTTATTCACTTCTCCATAATAGTGCAGAAGGAGCCATTTTGGCTTTTCTATGGCCAACAGATTGGTCAGTAAATGGGTACTTATTGCAGAGTAACACATTTGTGAGTCAATTTTTCTGATTACAAGCAAAAACACATAACTGAGAGAGATACTGTTGTTGCATGTAAAGTCATAGTAACCTGACATGCATGAGTACTGGATTTCTGCCTCCTCTTTTAGCCTAGCTCTCCCTTGAGCATTTATTCCTTTCTTTGCCCTTGCCAAAAAAATTATTCACCTAAACACAGCCCCCTCATGATGTCAATGGAAGTCTGAGCAACCTACGGCAGAGAATGCTCAAAGCTTATATTTCTACAAAACATTGTTGTCTTCTGGTTTGTTTTATTTTCTTGGATATCTGTTCTGTGAGAAGAGCAATCCTGTAACTAAGACTGACTTGTGATTTTTCACAGTATAACAAAGTATAACAAAAATGCCTCTGTTTCACCTTCTAATGATTAAATCTCTCCAATGCCCTGAGCCTTGGACAGGCAGGCAAGCAAGTAATTTTATGCACATGAGCAAGCCCACTGAACTCCCTGGGTCTACACACGCATAGCATTGCACATATTCACATCAGCAAGATCAAGAACTGGTTTTGTTGAGAACATCTGTGGCAAAGGAATCTTCCTGCAAATAAACAGTGTCTACATTAGCAAACCTCATAGCTCTGCTTCAGTGTTCAGTCACCCACAAAAGTCACTTACTGCCTCGCATAGCACTTGCTTTGAGCAATATTCCCTAAGTAATTTGCTTTAAGTTCTTTAAACACTATGATCACACAGAAGCTTTCAGAAAATTAAAAAAAAAAACACATCAAAAAAAAAAAAGTTATAACCACTTATTTTAGGTAGTTACAAGTCATTGCAAATGGTGTATTTGAAAATCAGAGTTAACAACTTGCCAATTGATATTTCATTCTGCATTGCTTAGTGGTCAGGATAATGGCTTCCTATCTTCATGTAATTTTTTTCACCTGATAATGTTGAATTTTTGAGCATCAGTGTGAGCACAAGAACAGTTTGTGCAGGTAAATGAACCATGTCAGCAACTGTAATTCAGTCAGCATTGAAAATATGATCAAAATGTATTAAATTATTTGTGATAGTTTCTCTCTGCAAGAAGGCAAATCTATTTGAACAAAAAAAAATTAACTAGAATATGAAACAGCAATAATAAAAATGTCATGTCCCTTTAAATAGTATATGAGTGTTCAGATAGTCTACATCCTACATGGTATTTCATTTTAAAGGAACTAAGAAAAGTAATTTGTGGCTAAATGTACAGTTTATCAGAAGGCTTGCTCTACAAATATATTAAACAAAGAAGCCCAGACCAAAAAAAATCCATCTATATAACCATCCTTAAATAGGCAATACAATTTTTATACAACATAAAACATAAGCTGCAGTGTTATATGACATGTAAAAGCTCTTGTATTGATTCCCAAAAATATTAACTTTTTCTTACCAAAATGTATTTATTCATCACTGCTGCATCAATGATCTTCTGTACTTTATATGTAAGTAATCTATTCTATTCCCTTGATCATGTTAATCTTACTAATGACAAATTACCATTCTCCACGTACAGTTCCTAGATTTACAAATTATCACTCCTGCTTTCAGGGGACTGAGAATCAGCCACGCTTGCTAATGCCTCCATGGATCTCCTGACACATAACAGATTTTTATATTCCCTTTTAAAGCATTCAGCTCGCAAGAAATAATTTATAAATCTGGCTATCACTCGCACTTATCCTCTTACTGCTTGAGGGGGGGAAAGAACAAGATCAAATTGGGAGGATTATTAACAATTTAAGAACTTTATTTGCTTCAATTAACTCTTTGTAGGAAGAACTGCATGCTAAAGCCTATTAGTTTTAGGAAAGGAAGGTGAAGTATCCTGTACTATGTACAAATACTCTTTGCCTTCTGATTTAAAAAAACCAGAAAGTTTTTTAATTTTTAATTTACATTTATACCTAAGAGCTCCTTTTCAGCAAACAAACATGACTTGCATTATGAATTAAAACTATCCCAAATCAAGTAAGCTAACAATTCAGACTTTGGAACTGTTTCTGTCTTGCTCTGCACCTATGCATATTGGAGACAAAATACCACCATACCCACAGGGACTCATCCTCCCTCCATTTGAAATTTCCTTTGTAGATGTTAAAATGAGGATGGCACAATTGAGAATGAGATCTTCACATTTCACCTTTTCTTTAGGTTCACATGTCTTGATGTAACTCCTGACTGCAACTCCTCCTTTCCATGCAAAGACAAATGCTTGTGATAGCCAGAGAGCAGTTTGCTACCTTTTCTTGTGGGAAACTCCTTGACTCTTTCAGTTCAAAGGAATGAACAGCACTGACTGCTGGAAAGGAAAGGTAGTAATCTGTTCCTTGCTGTTAAAATATTTTGGGAGTCACTCTGAATATTCCTGACACCCCCTCAGGGCCATGGACCTGTAGGGGCAGTAGGAGGAGCTGCAATGTAAGATGGGATTCTGTTGCCCAAGACTGGTGCCTGCATTGCAGCTAAGATGCCTTGGAGTCTCCCTGCCAGCTTACAGCTGCCACTCCAAAAGTAAAGGGTCCTTGAAGGTCCTGCTAGTCCCATGACAATGTCCTAGATACCCAAGGCATATAGAATGCAGACATACCTAGATTCAAGTGACTGAATACCTCCCATTGAACCCAAGAAGTTTCCACCATAGCGAGTGATATTTTCTATTTCAATAACAGATAACACTAACTGTAATCAATAGCAGTAATCAGTATCTTGAGGCAGCATAACATTGTTGTGATAAATGCTTAGAGATAATAACAATAATAACATTAACAAAGCAGAGGATTCATGACATCTACTACAACCTGATTTAGTGTTTACACCTAGTACCAAAATCTCCATTCCTCTTCTCAGTCCCTCAGAAAGGGCTCATGTAAACAGGTTGGCAATGCTCTCCACACACAGAGACACACTCACACGACGCTTCCCCATACTTGAAATAGAATGGGATTTCCCCTGAGATCACTGAGAGGCAAAACTTAGGAGCCTACTATGATAGTATCTCTTATTCAGAATGGAAATTTTCACATGGTGTGTAGGGGGAATAAAGACAAAAAAAACCCCTGCAAAACTAATAAATCCTCATACTGCAGGGAAGAAATGACTGTGAAGGCTTCCGCTAGCTTTACTTCTGCCTGACCTTTGGCCATGTATAACCACAGTGCTGACCATATATGTGACATTATTTTACTCACTAGGAAGCCTTTCGTGCCTTCATAATGACTTTAACTAACCAAGTGGGATCTGCAATTATCAGAATACAATATTTTTTAAGAGGCTCCAAAATCCCAGTTCTACCTCATGAAATCAAGGTTCATTTTGAGCAGTCTATGTGTCAATAAGTATTTATAAGCATGTTGAAGCACGACTTATTGGCCTGAACTGTACAGCCATTTCCATTTTTCACATTTATATGTATTTAGGGACAATCTAAAATACATACTGTATCGATTATAATAGTTGGTCATGTAAATTCTCCTTAGTTCACTGGTCATTACCACAATAGATTTTCAGAAGCACTGCATTCTATCACACATCTAATCTATAGATGATATATATGATATTAATTCCTTGAAAGTTTATCATATATATTGGGGATGAGTAGAAAGACTGGACATTTATGGCATTTGGACATGTATTTTCTAACATAGATGATAGATACATCTCTATATGCAAAATTTCTCCTTCTCCATGCATCATAGAATCATAGAATCATGGAATGGTTTGGGTTGGAAGGGACCTTAAGATCACCTAGTTCCAACCACCTGAATGGGCAGGGACACTTTCTACTAGATCAGGTTCCTCAAGGCCCTATCCAAATCATTAAGATTAAGCCCTCTTCTTTCTCTATATATGAAGAATTAAGATTTTAAAGAAAAGGAACGAAGTAACCTTGTTGTTAGGGAATAGTATTTCTTTTCCCTCCTGAGCTTTTCAAAGACTCCAGCTAGATACACAAGGCATCTTATTACAAATATGCTCATTCTCTTACATTTCCTTTAGGAATGTCAGGATAAAAACAGGTCCTGCTACATATAGAAATGTTGGAATTGCTGGATCTTGACATGTGCACAGAGCTCCCAGCTCATGCTATTGCTAGTAGCTATTTTAAAAAACAATACCTTTTGGAACTGTGAAGTGTTCAGCCAAATTTCAGTTACAAACAAGTGTGTCCAAATAAATATCTGCTCCACTCTATGGTATAGTTAGAAGTGGTTGGGATTCCACTGCACTTGCATTGTGGTTATTATTTTTTGTATACCTGGAGCACTAACAACATAGCAGAACTTACTCTTTACAAGCCTACCACAAAAAAAAAAAAAAAAAAAAAATCAAAGTGTAACTTCAGGGTAATTGCAGCAGGGAAATCCAAAGTGGTTAGTGCAGTTAACTTCATGTTAATTTTAGGTAGAATCTAAGGGTTGCTGCCTACAAACACCCATTCATGGTTTTAGTCACATGAGTCATTCGGTGACAGCCAATGAAAATATTTGGTGAGTAAACTTCCACATATGTTTATAGGCTCCAGTTCTAACAGGATACTAATAAGCAATTCAGATACGTAGTTTACTTCCTCATATGCATTAATGTTAATTACAAGTAACCAAAATTATAAAGACAATATAATTACATTCTAATTATACCATAACCACACGCACTGTTATGAGTGTAATCCAATTAAAAAAAAAAAAAAACAAAAAACAACCTTCCACTGCCTATAGACATATCATTTTAATAAATGCTTTAATTAATTTTTTTTTTTTTGCATCCCACCTTTCAGCAGCACACATCTGAACCCTCAAACAAGCTTTTGACCCTTCTTTCACTGAACAGCAGGGAAAGATAAATATTATATAATCATATTTTAAATTAAGAGATACTTATATTGCCTTTAGTCTTTATCAAAGAGGGGGAATAGAGGAATTATACAGAGTAACTTCCATTTCACTGTACACACAGCACTCATGTCTTAACTCATCAACTTGCATTGTTGCTCCATAGCTGTCTATGCTGAGGACATGAAGAACTCTTGGAAGGCTTGACAGTTAAGTAAGAAAACATGTTAATGGGCACTAGGGAAATGGAATATATAGTAGATATGTAGTGGATATGTTCTAGATATTTCTTTCTGGGGTCATATTGATATGACAGCCAAAAAAGGTGTTCTTTCCTTTTCAGTCTAATGGATCATGGTTGAGTTGCTCTGTCAGTAAGAAAAAAGGTACCACCAAGGAAGAAGACAACTGAGTCAAGATGTCTCATTTCTGAGCAGAGAAGGAAGAGAGAAATGGAAAAATAAGTGCTGCAAGTCCTTTCTCATGCCCAACAGCTGATAGTTGAGGAACTATCTTCTAAGAAAGACAACCCAAGATAATAAGGCAACCACTTTCATCTACAGAAGGGCATGTCTAGTTGTGAGATAAGGAGCATGAAGGAGAGCCAAGAGAGCACCCAGGATTTCACTGCGTTAAGCTGGAAAAAAATTGGATTTTCTGACATGGATGGAGTCCTTTGTTTCCCTTGAGGATGAAAAGAGACTAAAAGAAGCAGAACACAACAACAAAGCACACCATCTTGGAGAAGAACTGTGTGCTCAGCTGTATGTTTTCTGGCTGGGAGGAGGAAATGTAGAATACTGATTCTTCCCCATTGGCAAAGGGCACCATTGCTACACAGAAGAAATGAAATAAATCATAAGACAAAGCCAAACAAACCAAATAGACTTGCTTCTAGTCTTAGAAGTACATGAATACTGTCTCCAGGGTATGTGTGTCATCCTACACACATGTCTTACAAAGCCTTGCTAGTAGCATCATGCCCTGGAAAGAAGACTACGCTGCCAGGTGTAAGTAGTTCATTCCTGGTTTGCCATACAAGGAACCTTCTCAGCCACCTCTGCAGAAGCTACCCACGCCAACCTAGACCTACTTGGAAGGGTTACTTTCCACTGAGAGCACAGTACTAGCTAAAGAAGATCAGCTCAAATCTTTCAGTGAAAGTTTCTTTGAGTCTCTGAGCCTTGCCCATATTGTAATAGTTGTACTCCCCTTCACAAAGAAGTGAAAACAAAAACATCTCTGAAATATCAAAGCCAGCATACTGTGGCTGGAAGAGAGAAAACTCAGCACAGCTTCACCAAAGATGTTACTGTCTTGTGAAGATATTATTCTGATGAAGTCATGTAAATTTAAATAAAAAAGAGGGGAAGAGAGGCAACTGAGAAGGCCCATAGGAGCCTGTCCGGCCCAAAAAACCTTTTGATAAACTGAAGACAACAGCAGGAACGTCATAGATTTAGTGTGCTAACCTAAAAGCCTGAAACAAGTCAAGCAGATTGAAGATGATTATGTTTCAGAGCTGCAAGAAGATGAGGATATAGTCTTAAAGCCATTGATAAAGCTAATCTGATATATTTATTTGTCATTGCTAGAGACAGCTCAACTACGACTATCATATAGGGCTGAAGCTCACCACACAGATACCCTTTGTAAGCCAGAAGAATCAACAACATTCACAAATCATTAATTTACATAGCATCCAGGGTCACCTTGTTTAGTAAGTTTAAAGCTGAGGAGTTAGGGCAGTACACTTCTGAAGATGTTGGTTCTCTTTCAACTTCAGAGATACAACAAGAGTCTGCCCTAATTATCACCAGGCAAGAAGAGGACTTTGAAAACTCACTATTACCCATAAGCTACAGCCCAGATCAGCAAAATAAGGCACAGAGAGTAACCCATATGCTTAATGGTTCTGAGATGGGAAAAAGACTTCAGGGAAGAGACCACCCATCATTTCATGTTTTTTCCCTTTAACAATAGAGTACATTAATGAATGTGTGAAATAATAGTAAGCAAAGTATTTCATTTGCCCCAGACCAAAGCAAAAGGGCAAAATAAAATGCATATAATATAATGAAACATCATGACATTGTTCAGAATAAATACAGGAAACAGTATTTAAAAATTAAAAGGACTAAGAAGAAACATCAAATATTGGTGTTCAGCAGTGATTGCTGTGAAAATTCATCATTTTGGCCTGAATAGAAATAACTAGAATGTGTAGATTTCAAGAATGGAAAAGACTGAAATTAGATTGTTTCTAACGCTGCTAGACTCAGCTCTGCAGCACACCCTTGGTATCCTGTATAACGAAGCACATGTAAATGGAGATACCTCTCAGGTGTGTACAATAGAATGACCAATAACATTACTAAAAGTTTTAAGTCAGTAGGGTAGCTAAATAATCTCCTCCTATTATATAGTGCAACTCCCATGATCTACTAAATATTGGTTTTATAACAATAAAATGTTTATGCTAATTTTCTAGCCATCCTATTAAAAATACATCTGACACTCACAAGAGCATAGACCCAGAGACATGGAGAAACTAAATTACTTACTCTGTAACATTTCCAGACAAATGTAGTTTTGAAACTATGTGCACATTTGATTGAGGACAAGAGTCAGCTTTGGAAACCTGAAAAATTAGTTTTAGTGAAACAGTCACACCAGGAATCTGGAGAAGGTGTCCTATTAAAGCCATGGCTGTGTAACTAACCAGTATGCTACTTACACTCACCTCCTAGTCAAATTCCATGAATGCAGAGAAACCTCATTGCTGGTTTGGATGATCTCTGGATACCTGTAATCTACTTAATGTAAACAGCCTGCTCACAAACTCCACATCAGGATGCAGTGTCGGGCAGATGAAGTCCACACCCATGCCTCACTATTTTTATGTCGAGTAATCCACATTTCCTGCAGCTCATCAACTGCATGCACAACCCAGCCTGTATTTCTTTAAGAAAATAAGAAAGGGAATAAGAGATTTCTGCATGACAATTCTGTCCTGAATTCTCACTGAGCAGTGTCTTTTGTACTGCAGGATCTGAGAACATGGTCAGAGAAACCTTTCAGGTTGGAAATTTGAGCTCTTATACTACCCATGCATTTCAAACCCTTAGCCACAGATTTTCAAGCATGATTACAAATCTATGCCCATCTCATATTTAAAGATCTGAATAGTACAGGTGTGAATATGTGGGGTGAATATTATACATCAATGTTTTGAACTGTTTTCTGTAAATAAAGGCTAGTAAAGCAGCCTTTATTGTAAAGTATGTGGTGTGACACGCTAAAAGGCATTTCTAACTCATATATCGAAAATGTGGGCAGTAGATTGGTTAGTCAAATACCCAAAGATCAGAACCAAAAAAACCCAAAAAAACCAAAGCAAAACAGAACAAAAACAGAGAGAGAAAACAAACAAATAAAAAAAAAAACCTAAACAGCAAACTAACTTTAAATACAAAGTTAGGAGCAAGCAACTCAGGAATCAGACATGACAGCAGCTAGCAAGTTATCAGAGCAAGGAAATCATCAGCAAAGATCAAAATGGTGTCTCAGCATACTAATGTTGACAATGTCTATGAGTTTCAAAGCTGAAGAAGACCGCAGCAGTAATCTTGGTGCAACACATCCAATCAGCAGCAGCTTACTTGCAGGGTGCAACAGGAAACCTTCACATTTATCAGGTCTGGTCCCTGATCAAAACATGTCACTGCACTCCACAGAAGCTAGTACTGTATTAATTTATTGGCGAATTGAAAGCAGAATAAAAATGCAACTTTTATCTTCTTTTCCATAATTTATTTCTTTCAGTGTTTTATTTTTCACCCTACATGATAAAATGCAAGAGTGTAGCTTGAAATTCTGGAAAGCAAATGAAAAACAAGGTAAAACCATATTAAAGTTGTGTTTGGTACAAATGCATAATCCCTGTTTCTACATCAATCCAGTAGGACAGACACTTCCACCTGCAGAGTCTTCTTAACTGTGTGAAGATGTGCTCACTTTAGGAGCTTCCCAGCATCTCTCTGGAACATGGGCTCCAAATTACTTTTTATTCTTATGGTAAAGGAAGGTTATGTCAGGAGCATTCAGGCTTGTTTCTCCCCTCTGAAGTTCTCACTTTCAGAATCTAATTGAAAAGCCGTAAATGTGTGAAATAGCACATATTAAATGTAACCCAAAAACAGCAAGAATTTGGCTCTGAGTTTGCAGAGAAGGGAACCTGGTGTCTTCATGGATTCATTGCTTGCATCCCAAATATCAGTCTATTTTACTCACTGGCTCATTGGCTCTGGCCTTAGGTGAGTATGTATCAGTATATCTCTACAAAAGTAGAAGCCATATACCTTCTGATCAATATTAGATAATAAAATGGTTAAATTTTAAAAAGAAATATTTTAATCAGGTGGGTTTTGAAGCTGATACAGAAAAGGTACACTACTTCAGCAAAATCAAGAGAATTAATGTATTTTCTGCATCTGAGGATTTTCAACTTAGCATCTCAAAGTGGAAGAGGAGAAGGAAACACATAGTGCAGGGTCACTGGTATTGTGTCAATGGTTTTTACCATACAAACAATATTGCATGAGAGCTCAGAGCCATGCGAAGAAAAGCATGTGGCTGAAACCAAAGGAGATGGTACCATATATACACTGTGTAAATAGCACATGGTTTACAAGCAGAGCAGAGTAGGACTGCAAGTTTGGTAATGAATATAAGTGGTAAGGGTGGTGGTTTGCATCTCAGATGAGAAACAGCTGCCGTGGAGCCAGTGTCCTTAACACTATGTTGGGTTACTGTTAGCACAAAGGGAAAGGTGTCACTTGTACAGTCAGCAGCACCTGCTTCTGTGCCAGCACATTGAGGTTTTCACTGGATGTCTTTTTCTTCAAGAGAAGAGTGACCTGACCTTGCTTATGGGTCGTATCCAAATCAAAGCACAGGCTAAGATAACAGGTTCAGAACAAAAAGTGAAAGGCAAAGGAAGAGAAGCATGACTTCTCTTTATTTACCCAAAAGCTAGAAGTCCAAATTGTTCTCAGTGCTATTGTTATGTAATAGTTATTACAATACCACAGCAATGTTTTTCCCTCTAGTTGCTCACCCAAATAACCAAAGCCAAACAACATATATACACAAATATATATGATAGCATTTTAAAATGTTTTTATACAAGTCCACTACATAAACTAGCATTCTGGAACAGGTTTTATATTCCTTTTTGAACACTAGAAAAAATCTGCCCAAGTTGGTTCCTTGCATGTCCAAGAACTCTGTCTGTAGAACATGTGAAATGTGACATAGCAATATTTGGCTCTTACCTAGGTCCTGAAAGACAGACAGACAGACAGAAAGAGAGAAAGAGAAATGTGTCATGACAAAATCATGAAAAAGCAGATAAAATCCAAATGCTGAGCTCAAATCTTGTCTCTGATGATAACATCAGAAAGATAAAGCATGAACATTTAACTCCATTCAACCCCAGTTAAATTGTGGCTGTGGTAGGACAGTAACTGCACACAAAACAAAAGGTCCTTCTGGAGAAGTTAGGCTCCTAAATGTAGACCATTCAGTCAATTAATGTTTACTTAAGCACCTGTCATCTAAAAGAGCAGAGAAAACCATCAACATAACCAAAAGTTTGTGACATCAATTTGCATCCAGTTCCAAGTACATGTTTTATTTTTCAATCAGGATCAATCAGGAAAGAAAATAATCAATGAAGTCACAGTCATGAGTGGTATTTGGCCATCTGGGGGCCCCAGTATCTCTCAGCCTGCATTGGAGGCAAGGGAAAAAAAATTTTTTCAAGAGCACGGAGGAGCTCCATATGGTTGAGATCAAAGGTGTTGCTGGGTGCATGGTTCTGCTTTATTGCCAGGCACTGCTGTTAATTAGAAAACAAGATCAGAGGCAGTATTAAAATCCAATTAAATTGATATGAACAGATTGCCAAGTGATGTTCACTAATGTATAATTGAGCACCATGCAAATTTCGGTGGCTGCCTTTTGTTTTTTCTCCCCTCACTCTGGAATGAATGATGAAGCTATGAAGTTTTTCCTTGTTGTAAAAGATAAACAAGTTAATGCACTGATCTAGGGGGTATTGCTTCACTGATTGATGAAAATGAGAGTGGAATATTAACGTGTGACTTTTGGGGGGCTTCCTTTATAATCTTATTTTATTCTTCATTCTTTTATTATTGTTGTTGTTATTCTTGTTATGGTGGTATTCAATCACGTGCACAGATCCTTCATCATTCCATCATTTCAGAAATCGAGAAAGTTCCTTTGTAGCTAGAGATTTGATTCAAACAATTACAAAACCATGAATATTTCAAGTGACAGGCCTGTTACATCTGGAAATTAACTTTTTCCAAGAACTAGATGGACTTTATACCATGTATCTTTGTTTAGAATCTGCACCTTCTATCAAATTTAATTACTTCCCTGTGCAGCTTTATATTGAGGGTGACTTCAAAACGAGGGCAGCAGCTATTAAATTTAATTACTTTCCCCTGCGGCTCACATAGTAAAGGTGCATGGTTAAGGTGCAGCTACTAAATGAAGGTAGCTTCTAAACAAAGATATACAATATTTATAACACAGATATTTCTTCTTCCTTGTCTATCTGTGTTTAATATATACACTTTGAGTGCAGCTACATAGATAAAGTCAAATTATTACATGCAAAATGCTAACTTTTAAGCTAAAATCTACAATTCTTAAACTGTTTACCTCTGTTGCTTTCTCCTTTTGAATGTCTCATATGATCCCACTCCCCACTGATATACAGTTCAGTGTGAGAAGACTTAATGAAAATAACAAAATTCCACAGATGTAAAATTCTTTCTTATGTTGCAGAATTTTTGGGGTCCTTTGGAAAAAATGCATTTTTGTATAAAGTCTACTGTAAGAAATAGCTATATATATCTATATCTATATCTATATATATATATGGATAGGTATAGATATTGATATAGATATAGATGATATAGATGATATAGATATAGATATAGATATAGATATAGATATAGACATAGATATAGATATAGATGATATAGATATAGATAGAGATATAGATATAGATAGAGATATAGATATAGATAGATATAGATATATAGATATAGATACAGATATATTAGTAACACTGTGTTTTTATCTAATATATCATTTGATGACTGTGAAGATGCACTGATGTAAAAGCTGTTTTTAAAAACATGATCAAAGTTAATGCATAAAAGTCCAGTAATTCAAACAAGGAAAAGTCTGACATGGCATTCATGGGATATTTGTGGAGCTTTCAAAAACTGGCTAAATTCTCTTAAAAGGAGAACACAATTAAATAATGTTGATTGTGCATATGAGAAGATCAAAAGAACTGCTCTAACATTTGTACTTGCAAAGAGATATGAAGTGTTTTTCTAACCTGAGCAGGGAGTACAATTCAGGCAACAGGTTGGATATAGGCAGAGGGAAGTTGGGCAGCACCAAGTAGTTCAAGGTTACACTTTAGTTTCAGGATTCCATTCTCGATGAACGCCATGGGAGATTAAACTGTCAGTACAATCTCATCACAGTGAGATCCAAACCTCTTTTTATTAATTTCAATAAACCCCCTGCCCACATCAGGGAGAGGACAGCAGTAAGAATTTTTGTAGCATCTCTCTATTATAAATTGACAAAAATCCTTATCAAAATTAGTATAAAATATTGGAAACTGTTACAATCTCAGCAAATGAAGAAACTGTGGTGTGTTGAATGCTGTTCCAAAGTAACTTTAAAGAACCTGATGCTATATTAACATTAGTGGAAGAGGGGAAAAAAAAAAAAAAAAAAAAAAAAAAGGAGTATTTTCTACCTCTTTTTTTCCTCATTTTTCAGAAAAGAAATGAAGAAATGGAAGGGATGTAAAATGAAGAATTTTTTTCTGTTTGTCTTTCTTCAGGTAAAATCTGCCATATTTTTCCATAAAAAAACCCCAATACCTGGGAATATTGTAACAAAAATTCTTAAAACAGCAAATAGTGATGCATACTTAATACCTTAGAATCTTTGCTTTATTGTTTCAGAAAGCTCCAGTAGAAACCATTCTGACATCTGATTGACAAATATTACTTTAACAATTCGTTATCTGCCAGAGAGGTTTTGTTAAGGTGCTAATCAGCCATGTTAGAGGATTCATAATTCATTCCTTGCCAAATGCGTAAGTTCAGTAGGAGGACTTGATTGATCAATTGATTTTGCAAATAAATATCAAAAAAGATGAACCCAGGTCCTGAACCAGAACATATTAGGTTCCTCCTCTACACGTTAAGAAATGCATCATGCTGCAAAGGCCACAAGAGTTTTGTCTGAAAGGACTCTCAGTCCTTTGGGGAAAGACCTGTTTAATTTGTATTGTCTGTTTATACAGCTTTTTGGGACCATGGAAAAAGGGGAAAAATTATGCAGAGAAGGAGTAATTAGAGGAGGAGAGACAATGAAACATGTTACTCAAGAAAAGAGATCATCATTTTACCCACAGTTATATTAATGTGGTGTCTTAGACACCAAATTTCCTTCCAAGACCTACAGAAGGAGATGACAGCTATTACAGATGTGTGATGCTCTTGCAGCACGTCTAAGCTACTGGTTGTAATTTAGCCATAGTGGTACTGTGGTCACAGAAGTTAACCCAGTTAACTCATTTTAAATTAGCAGTCTTTCTACATAGCACGGAACTGAGCAATGAAGACTAGCCTAGAAGAACATTTCTACATGTGAAAACATATAAAAATGTGTACCTTTTAAATGAGGCCACAGGATTTTATAATCATGAGTGAAACATAAGCTAGGGAGATCTCCTGCCTAGCTAAAGTAAAGTAGAAGTAAAATTTGCAATTATAACACCCCCCATTCTTTGTAATAGCTAACTTATAGAAATCAGAATTTGTTATTCACCATAATATATTATCTCAAACCCCATGAAAAAAATGCCCATACATTGATTTCAGTGTGCTCTGAATGGTATTCTATTTTCAAACAGCAGTGAAATTTGTTTTCTGACTACATAAAGGCAGTGATCTGACTTTTTTCCTTCTCACAAAGTGGAGCAACTAGATCCAGGGTAACACTTTGCTCTGCTGTATGTCCCTCCGTCTCCAGGGTAAGAGGCAGAGAGTACAACTAAAAGACTCCACAGTGGAAATTAATTTAATTTCTTCATAAATAGTCAACATGGAAATTGGTGCAGGTACACTGGACAAGATCTCTTTCACTTTCTTTGCGCAAGTGTTTCTTTCTGAACTGTATGCTTCATTATCACCCAAACTTTACATGCTGGGTGACAAGGATAATTTAATACTACTATATCAGTGGCTCTAGTGTGAAGTTTGCCTTTAACAGAAAGCTGACTGGTGATCTTCAGACATAAAGCCCAGGACTCTATCAGCAGAGTTCAAAATTAGCTGAGATCTTATGGCCTGAGGCCACCCGGATAACTAATGGCAATTTTACAATCATTAGCTTTTGCCTGATGGGCCAGTAGTAAGTGGGACCATGATCATGACCCAAATCTAAGGAAAAGGCCTCCAGGCCCAGCTTTTTGTCAGATTATGGCTTTACTTACCTAAGCTGGTTTTATCTCATTACAGTGTGTAAGCTGTGGTAAGCTTGATACAGACAGGATGGAAGAAAAGAAATCGACCTAACCTTCACAGGGTATTAATCACAGGAAAAGGTTGAGAGAAAGGATCTGGGGTAAAAATCAGCACTATCTGGTCAGTACTTAATGAACTACAGATTTTAAACCAATTTTGCTTTATCATATTCATTTGGAAATTGGCAAGCACAGTAAATAAGCCAAAGGATTTCTGTTTTGAAAAGAAGTTCCCCATCTGAACACTTTGGTTTATATATTTTGCTAATAGTGTGGTTTTAAGATACTGACAGAGAAGACAAACCTCGAAATACAAAAAAATGTTCCAGCCTTATTTCTGGGATTAATTTTGAATTTTCAGCTAATGACTACATACTGTGCAGACTTCTGGGGGAAAAAATGACACCTTGCTTTCATTTGCCTGCTGCTTTTCAGTTACAAGAAAGCATGATAGAATTTGTGAGTTTAGGCAGTAGGAAAATTTCAGTGATGAATAATTTCAGTGAAAGCAAAACCAGTAGTGTTTTTGTTATAAGTTGTTGCAAGATAGAAACACATTTCCCAACCATCTCTAATTTTCAGAAATTAACATGACAGAGCATGCGCCCTTGGATAACTATTTCTGCTCTGCGTAGAACCAAAAAACATCAGATTATACAGAAGTTCAGAGCATATTTTAAAAGAGTCATAGATTTCATATTGCTACTTCCCTTCAGCTATTCGTGTTTCCGCTAAGTAAAATAATCTGTTTGACTAGCACTTCTCTTTGAAAGTCCCAGGAACCAGGGGACAAAAGACAGGTTGATTACTGATTACTGGTTGATGGTGGGGAAAATGACCCCCAGATGATGCATGTAAATAAGAGGAAAATAGACATAGAAAAGGGTGGTGGGACTGCATAGGAAATGCTATCTCAACAGTGTTAGTATAAGAAAAGGGAGTTATTAAGTTTTAAATTTGTCTACAAGAAAAATACAGGCAGAGATTATTGGTAACAAGAGAGAAATGATAGAAAGCCTGGTCTTGTGAGAATGAGACCCAGCTCTTGCCAATGATCTCATGCACACTTTTCCTGTGACTTAATTCCTTCAGCTGTAAATAAAATTCAGCTCTATCTACTTAATATCTCAATACTGTAAGAATTAACATTCTTGTCTTGTCACCCAGAAGTAGACAACACCATTACAAATTACCACAAATGAGAAGACAGAGATTTAGCTGAGATTTTCTCCTTACATTCCTAGGATGAGCTATGCAGTACTTATCAAACCAGATCATATAGATTGTTTCACTGTATTTCCCAGTCTCACCAAGCTACTTTCTATATTCACTGCTTTGTGCTTGCATTATCTCCTTTATTTTTCTCTCGAACATCCTCTTTTTCCTCGAACAACTTTAGCACCGGCACATGGAGGTAGATGAACTGAGTCTAAGCAAGCAGCACGGTCATTCTATATGGCTCTATCTTATTTTTACATTGCAAATTTTGGAGGGCTGGGGTAATAATTGTGTTCTCTGTTCCTACAGTTAAACAATAATCTTATTTGTATAGTTATCTTCTAGATGCAGATAAACCACTTTGGTTGGAAGAAGGTGGAGAAGCTGTTTCATTAGTATATTCAGACAAATAGGAAAACAATTTTGACCATTGTGAGGCAATAGAGATTTTATTGTGTCCCCTTTGTGTGAGATTGTACTATTTTTATTTAAATATGTTTGTAACGACAGACAAAGTTTTCTGACTTGGCATACCCCCATGGTATTGTTCATTTAAACTTTGTTCACATTTGGGTGCCTCATATTGTTCAAAACTGTGAAACAAGAGACATCTCCAACAACATGGTCCCAAAATATATGAATCCACCAAGACAGTTGTCAGAAACAGTCCAGGGACAAGGGGCAACAAGTGTCACCCAAAGCCACATGCCACAGTAACAGCTGATGGTAGCACATTGATATGAAGGAAAACAAGCAGGGCTGGACACATGCCTTCTCCAGGAAGAGGACTGGTAATTGCAGAGCACCAGAGAGCTTTTACCACATAAGCCACAGAGGAAAAAATGCATTGTCTGCTGAGGTTAAGACATCTCTGTCCTATTTGAAACTTTCCTACTCTAAGTAGGGAACAGGTCAACAAAGTCATTAATTGACTGGCTGTCCTTAAAATTATCAGCTCTTAGAAGTTCTGGTGCTGTAACTTCTGTTCCTAGACTGGTTTATTCCCCTGGAACTTGTTTGGGACTGAAAACCAGTGAACATCTTTTTTTTCTTACTCACTCACAGAGGAGCTAGGACTATGAACTCACACAGGAGCGGGCTTATTGAGAAAAGAAGTTGCCATTCAAAAGCTGAATTGTGGTTCAACTATTTTGGAGAAACACAAGCAGGTAACACAGTACTTTTCTTCATAGTGAATATGCGTGATGGCTATTGCAATGAAATCAAAGATTTGGTGGATGAAAAGCTGGACATGAGCCAAGAGTGCACCCTTACAGCACAGAAAGCCAATCACATCCTGAGATGCATCAAAAGAAGTGTGTCGAGCAGATCAAGAGAGGTGATTCTGCCACTTTGCTCTAGTAAGGCCTCATCTGGAGTATTGTGTCCAGCTCTGGAGCCCTCAACAGAGGAAGGACACAGACCTGATGGAGTGTGTCCAGAGGAGGGCCACAAAGATGATCTGGGGACTGGAACACCTCTTCTTGTTCTGGTTTGGGCCAGTGTTAAACCGTGACACTTCTATAAAGACAGGCTGAGGAAGCTGGGGTTCAGCCTGGAGAAAAGAAGGGTCTGTGAAAGACCTAATAGTGACCTTCCAGTATCTGAAAGGGGCCTGCAGGAAGGTTGGAGAGGGACTGTTCACAAGGGCCTGTAGTGATAGGACAAGGGGCAATGGTTTAAAATTAGAGAAGAGCAGATTTAGACTGGATGTTAGGAAAAAGTTCTTTACCATGAGGGTAGTGGAAAAATGGAACAGGTTACACAGGGAGATAGTCGAGGCCTCATCCTTGGAAATATTCAAGGTGAGGCTTGATGAGGCTCTGAGCAGCCTGATCAAGATGAGGATCTCCCTGCTTACTTGAAGAGGGTTTGGTCTAGGTGACTTTTAGAGGTCCCTTCCAACCTAAATCATTTTATGTTTCTATGATTTATCTAAACGATTGTACACTTTGTGGTATCTGTGGAATGAAGCAAGGAAAGAACAAGCATGTTAGATGAGAAAGGTGCATAATGTTCTGGTACAGTTTTTCAAACTAGTTCTGCAGCACGACTGAGAACTACTCACCTGGATAAGAACATTTTCAAGTAATAAATTAATTCAGTGACTAATGCTGAAATCAAAGTGAGGCACCTCTTACTTACACAACCTACCCACTCATTTAGTTGGGTTCAGAAATGCCAGCCTGATCTCAGTGGTGTGATCTCAGATGTCCTCACCTACTCCCAGCCTTGAAAGGCAGGGCAAATAATTTGGTAGCTGATGATTAAGTAAACGATGTGGGAGTATGTCTTTCAGACACAGATGGTATTAGTCCTCCAAAATTAATGAGAGCTTGGTAGTCATGGGGGGGACATGAACTGGGGGAGGGGTGGCCAACCCTAAACAGGAGGGCAGCACTAGCAGGATTCCAGGGGAAAGAAACCCATTTACCAAAGACAGACTTTCTGAAATTTTTGCTTGTTAGTGGGATTAAGCAACTTGGAAAGCTTAATAAATAAATAAATAAATAAAAAATTTACTGAGCCGACACTCCTTTTTGCAACTGACACAGGCCTTTTAAAGAGGAAGGTACAGCCTGCTGTTGTCCATCTTTTCTATTTCTACTAAAAGGTAAAAGCCATTAAGAGGAAGACAGAACATAATTTTCACTAGCACAGATTACCATCTCAGTAGTCCCCTTTCCTGGATATTTACTGTCATTTTGTCTCTGGGAGGATAGATTTCATCTTGTGAAATCCACCTACCTGCTGATGAATCTGCACTGATTTCCTGGATATCTGAGGAGTGTAGGGCCCAAAATCCTGTTTGCTCTCTGTAGAGCTTAGGTTTCTTTGAAGAATCCAGACTCCTTCCCTTGTGAAAGAAGACCTGGAATTATGAGTCAACAGCCATTGATGGCAGTGGAGAGATTCTCATTCGTTTCGTTGGAGGCTTGCCCAGACTCTAATTAACCAATTAAATGACCTTCCTAAGAAAGGAACGAAAAAAAAACCCCAAAAAAACAAACCAAACAATCACACTGGGAAGAGTGGTAGTAATCAGTTATAGGGAAATCTTCTTTGGAGAAGCTTGAAAGTTTTTTTCAAACATTATTTTTAGCAGCCACTTTGGAAATTATTGACTTTTTTGACAATATTTTGAATTCTGATCTTGTATTGTTTATTTCTCCAGTTATCTGCTTTCGAATATGGATGAATCTGCTGATTGAAATTAAATATAAATATCCATGCACTTTATATATTTAGTAGCAAACACATACACACATATGTAGAGCATATTTACATTGTTGCCTGGGAACAAAATGCCTATTTTTAGTTAATATCAGATGATTTTAATTTGCAAGAAATACCTTACTTCTCAGCATTTTAAAGAGAGTACACAGAGGCACCTGCATGCTTCTAACATTTGGTGTATCATTAAATATGCCTTCTCACATTTGGCACATAAACCCTGATAAAGTTTCACCTTTTAACGAAATAAATGACTCAATTAACAAGATGAAAAACAGCAGTGTGGTGGCAGACCCTCTTGGTGGCAAAAAAAAGGATAAAAAAGAATTATCTCAGCAGGGTGTTAATACAAGGAGCGCCACAACACACAGCGGGCACCTGGCTTGACTGACAGCCACCCAGCAAAGCTGACAGATTTGTCAGCTTGCTGACCGCTGGCTTGAGTCTCTCATACCACCCTAGGAATAAATTGTTGCTCAGGAATAGCTGGGCAAGCACTCACTTGTCTCTGTTAATTTAATTGAATTTTTTTAAGTTGTTTTCATTTTTATCTGCTCCTGTGTGGAAACATTCATACCTGGAGCAGTAAATTTTGGCATCCTTAGATGACTAACTTCCTCTCAGTGCTTCTGTGGTTTGAAGGAAGGCACAGATACAGGGCCAAATTCATATCTCAGCTCCTAGGGCTTGAATAGATATAACTGGGGTACAATTGGACTTACCGCAAGGCAAACTTGCCTTTTTTAATGGGACCAGAACTAAGGACATCTGTATTCAAGACCCTGTTTCTCCATAACGTCCCAGCCAACAGGAAGCTCTGCTCATGCATTGTATATTCTATATGACCAGAAACCAAGCAGAAAGGAAAGTTGGAAAATTGTTATTCATTTCCTTGAAGTGAACATTGGTCTTCACATGAACATCTGCTGTGCTGCTTAATGGGAAATTAAGAGATCAGTATGGATGCATATGGAGAAAACTGGTAGTTTGAGTCAAAGACAGTTCAGTACTGTGAGGTATGGAATACTCTGCCAATCAACTGATAATCTGGCTAAGCAAATATAGTCCTATTTTAGAAAGGATGACTAGGAATTGCATAAAATCAATCAGTTGGATATCAGAGATTCTGAGTTTAGTACATGTGAAACCCCATCCTCTATTATATCACCAGGCATGTGCCTACATGAATGACATCCTTATAAAGGCATGCTGTATCTTTCCATATGTTGCATATCTTTAAACACCCAGAATACCTGTAATCAGTCTAGATCTAGTAACTACCATTTACTGACTTTTTCAATGTATGACATATGAAACTAAGTATGTTCTGGGTTGATGCAATGCTGATCTCCCAAACGTTACCAAAAAAGGCCAGGTTGCTTCTATTAAATCTTTTGAGATATTATGAAGAAGACTTAATGTTGTATCTTCTCTGAGGCACTGAATTCTGTCTGAAGGAAGGTACAACAAAAACAATGCAGTGGTAGTTTTTACTTGTGTAAGACAGTTTTGCTTCTACTTGTGCACCAAAGAACCATTAAAACTTCGGTGCTCAAAAGCCTCATTTAATTTCAAATGACAATTCTCCTACTCACATGACAAAACCTGAAGATGAGATCCTAGGTTCCTGTGAAAAAAGAATATCTATTTTCAAGATGAGCATTTCATATTACCTTAGTACTAAAATGTATATGTAATATTCCTCAAGAATGAACAAGTCTAGCACTCATTTAACTCAAGGCAAATAGTGTCATGCCAGTCTCACAATTACAGGGCTCCATACTGGTTTTCATCTTCCCTTTCTCTTGTGATTTTAAAGAGAATCTCTTTCTACCTGTCCTCTGCTCACTGTGATGAAGTTCTGCTGGTTCATCAATATCTGATGATATTGAGAGGAATAACCATTTTGCATTACGACAAATATCTTCTTTTTTCCCAGTTTTATCTTAATTTCTTTTCATGATAGCTATATTCAGAGAGAGGAAAAGGGGTTAAAATTGACATTGTTAAAAGAAACTGCGATTCTCTTCCAGGATAACAGAGCAGTGCAAGTCAAGTTCTAGCTACTAAAAAACTGGGATTTCACATTGATCTTTATGTGACTTTTGTGATTTTGAATAGACAGATATGTTAACTTTCCCTGATTATGTTTGCAAGCCCTTTTTTCCCTTTTTAATAACTCTGAACTAAGGCTGGGGTTAAAGGGAGCAGTACATCAATAGCCCTGTCCAGGAACCAACTCAGTACCACTTGAGCATGAGTAAAGTTGCTCTTTTGGTACAAAAGCACAAAATGAAATTACACAGAACATGCAGGCCACCAAAAGTTCACGATGTACAGAAATCTTTTTCAAGAAGAATAACTTTTCCTAAGCCAACACTTCCTTTCTCAATTCTATGTGCTCTAGAGTAGATTTGGTACTAGGCGAAAACATAAATTCCCTTCAGGTTTCTAACACCTCTCTCACAATTAAATAGAAATAACAGGTGAGAGGGACCTAGGACAGAGAAGTGTTTTGAAAACACTGCTTAGAATTCAGCATTGTGTTCCCTGAGAAACACTATATGTTAAAGCACAGAGGCTCAACAAAGTTGAAACATTTAAAAAATGCTAGAGTTAGGACTAGTGTGGGTTTATATACATTTTCATATACACACTCAAGTGAATTAAAATGTGTATGTTATTCTAACTTATATAACATTCAGTATATCTATCCAGAAATGTTTTACTCCTTACTGAAAATATGTGTGTAGCAAAATAAATGGCATGAAGTCATGGCTCCATTCAAGTCAATGAAAAACCCTTACTGAGATTATTAACTGGCAGCATTCTAGCACATGTGCAACTCAGAATACTCCTATGTAGAAGTTCATTAACATTTTGCTCACCCAGACAAATATGAAAATAAATATTAGGTCAAATTCAGCACTGAGTCACTGTTATTATACATGGAATGGTTTTACATGAAGCTAATAATTCTATTAAAAAAATATGAATTATTTCAAAACAAAAGATGCTGCAATCAGTCTCTGCCTCTGTGCTTCTGTCTATAGAAGAATTCAGATCCCTGTAGATGTCTCACTAGAAAGTACAATTTCATTCATGTAAAGTGAGTTCTGCCTAATTTCTTCAGGAAGGAATAGAAAAGGAAACAAAAATATCTTTCATATTTCTTCTGCCTCAGTCTGATGGAGTCCTGAAAAGTTAATATGGTGCTCTCCTGTACTGAAAAACTTTTTTTTCAGGAACCAAAAGCAAGGGACACATACAGATCACCACAAATACAGAAGGCATATCTGATTTACAACATCCAGTGAGTAACACTTCCTGTGATCTTGATACACAAATGCACAAAAGGAAAAACAAAACACAAAACTTTTCCAAAATTCTGTGATCCACTTGAAGAAATCCAGCCTGTGCAAAAAATGTAAATTCAATGTGAAAACTGACAACTATCAATGATTTGCCAAGCTATGCATCTATAAATTGAACTGTTAAATATCTTACAATAGATCTCAAAATTCTTTTAACTTTTTTCTAAAGAAATATATTTGAAATCATTGCCTATAAAAAATGCAATGTTCATCTGTTGTTATAAAAATCGGAAACATGTTCAGGAACCATACATTTTTTTCAAATTTTGTATGCAAGAAAAAAGAAATATGAAACAGAACTCAGCACATGGATGAATAAACCTGTAATTTATTAGATCGTTTGTGCTCTGAGCAAGGGAATAGCTCAAAGAAAAGAGGTCAGAAGGCCTAGTACTGTTAATATGCAATTGATGAAATCCTCAAACACATATTGATCCACTTTTTATTACATTTTTAAACCCTTGACAGCGAATATTTCTCAATAAGACAATAACTATAGCAAATATAATTTGATGTTCTTAATCACAGTAGATGTTCTTCCCCCTCTAAAGATCATCACATTGAAGATATTTACATACAATACACAATGTCAATTTGCCATAGATTGCATTTCTTACACTGCTTCCCTTTTCGCATTCGTTTCTTTAAGCATTTCATTTCTATATTTGAAACTGTCTGTACTGAAGTATTTTAGTCACACATGGAAACTCCAAACAAACTTTCCTGACAATATAAATTGTTACCACAAAATAGTATAATAATGTGTTAGACCTCTACCCCCTAAAAAACCTTCACTGCCTTATTCATTACTTAAATAAAAAGAAAAAGCCAAGTTAACTGTCAGGATTTTTTTTCTCAGAGCTGTAGAATTTCACAAAGAATTCAATCTACAGGGAAAACTGGGGATAGCTGGTTGCCCAGACAGGCCTGCCTGGGGAAAGTCTTTCTCCCACTTGTGTCTGACACAGCTTGAGGCGAAACAGGTTGTATAGACCTTGACCCAGCAAGGTCATCATTTTGTGAGCAACTCTGAGGCCTGACATCTGCTGCCTGGCTTTGAGTATAAAAACCAGACTGCCTTAGCCAAAACACAGGCCTCTGTAAAATAATCCCTCAGCAAGGATCCTAGATTTCAGTGAAAAGGCTAAATGGCCCACTTTTTGTCTGAGTGTCCAGGCTTTTTAGTCGTTCCTTGTCATGTAGCAGAGAGTGCAAACTCACCATTTACATTCATAAAACCATTCCCAGAATGCAGATAAAGGCCATATTCTCACAACTCCATGCCATAACTTCTTCACCTCATGCAAGACTCACTGCCTTTACATTCCAGGTTCATGGCTTTGCAAACAAAAAGGGACAGGCACAGTTTTTGTAAAACAAACCAATCCATTGTACCAAAATAAAGCATGCAATATGTATGCTTTGTTTAAACATTATTAGAGGTATGTACAAGAATTGGGAGACCTTATTCTTAGACTTTCTGTTCTTCACCTGGAACAGGAATTCAGGAACCTGGTAATTCATAGAGGTGGTTTTAAACCTTGGCTGCCTCTTGATCTTGAATTATATCAGAAGTCTTTCAGTCATTCTGGCATCAGAAGGAGACTGACAGAGGGTATCTCATAGTAACCTGCTTACAAGAATCTCCACAAAGCAAAAGTAGTTCAGTGGAAGGACATGTGGAGTGAAATGACAGCCTACCTAGAAGAGAGGTTATGGCTCTTAGTGCCTTTTTTGCAGAGCCAATTTAAAGCACTCCTGAAATAAATCTAAACTTATAGTAAAGGACAGGGAAATCCCCAGATTTTTCCACAACAGAACTAAATTTTGTCTTCTCCTTATCCCCCCAGCTCCATCCATCCCCAATGACAAACCAAAACTAACCCCAAAAGAAAGTTATTCTGAGAAATATATTTATTTTATAATGCAACACACACAGTCTGTGTGTTCTACTCTAAATACTCAGTGATCAATCCCTGTGGTAGTTGCAATGCTGCATGGCTGTAATGATCCTTACAACGCACAAGAAAAATAGTTGTCTATGCCACAGTGTCTCCTCACCATCTTCCCTTTACTCATATCAATACAAGACAGAAGAAAGAATCAGAACCAAGGTAAGTGTGTCCTATTGCTGCCTTAAGCTTTCTGTCAATGCCCATAGCTCACTACCCCAAGAAAAAGTCAGAAGAACCTCCTTTTGAGGAGGCAACCTTGTGGACCTCTTTCCAGGGAATCATTTGTCCTTGTGAAACCTCAGGTCTGTCAGCAAACTCACCATTTACATTCATAAAACACTCACCTGCCATGGCTGCCTTTAAAATTTGGTAGGTCAGTCTTGATGGAGTTGGCTGGATAGGAAAAAGAAAACATGGCAAGAGGTCATTAGCTCCTGTGAAACTTTTTGGTGACAGGAAATTATTAAAGGTAAAATATCATCATGAGATCAAACAATCAAACTCAATCACGAATAAACGAAGGAAAAGATTAAATAAATTTCTAAATTCCAAATGTGTAAAGATCTACAACAGTCTTCCAGCAAAAAATTTTATTGTTTCAGATTGACACTGATTAACTTACAGGAAGTACTTTGCAACTAGATGACAGAAAACCTGAGGATAAAAAATTAAAACTTATCATGGGAATTCTTGGATTAAATTATGTCATGGTACATCCAGGGGAGTTGCCTTGCACTCACATTAAATAGTAATCCCAAATTTAAGTGTTCCTGGTGGTTGCCTTGCATTAGTTGGATGCTGAATCTTGAGGTATTTTATTGATCTGCTATATAGGATCACACTGGCTTTGTAGCAGAAGCCAGACTATTGCAAACACACAGCTAGTAGCAATGCTCCAGGGTTATTCCATTCCCCTCTTGTAACAAATTATATTTGGAAATGTTGGTCTTTATTACAGGCCTTAAATTTCTTATGGGATATAGATAAACATTTGATTGACCAGCGTGTGATGGTTCAATGCAATATGGATCTGTCTGAACTAGACTGCTATGAGCTGCAATTGCAGGTACTGAACACAATATATTCCCCCTGTTTTAAGTCCATAAGAAAGTTCAGATATGAGATGCAATATAGTCTGCTTGGGGATGAGATAATTTAAATTAAGGCAAGGGGAGAGTTAAATCTCTGAGCTAATGAGAGAATTAATTAAAGAAAACTCAGAGAAACCTGACCATCATTAACAAATTACACTAAGAAAATACAATACAAGGAAAACAGAGGACTTATAAATGTCATTTACTTCCTCTGTTATGCTACCATGACTGCCACGACTACATTCCTGAAGCTTTTCAACTGATAGAAGTCCTCACTAGCCCAGTAACATAAGTACTAGCATAAGAATTATGCTTTCAGCTAAGAAAATTAAAATAATAATATTTTATACATAAAAAATACACTCCATGGAGGTTCTTTCCTTGGTTTCTGCTTGTTCTGGGCTTCAGTGGAGCTTTTCTTGAAGAAAGGCTGAGGGGAAAATTGGAAGAGGTGTGCAGTGCAGAGAGGACATCATCATACCAATGAATGTCACAGAAGGAACTATCACAGAAATCGTGGTGTATTGGTTGAGAGGGGAATGAGTATGTAAAGAATAAAAAGAGAAAGTACAAGAAAAGAACAGAGAGCACCTGTAGGATGATGGAAGCCTTTAGAAAATCAGAATTTTTTTAGCTGGCCTATTATTCAGAGCAAGGAATAACTGTGTTCAGATAGTAATATATAATGTTATAAATTCCTTAGTTTTACTCAAATACTTCAAGATTAGGCAAACAAGCTCAACAGAACATCTAGGGTCAAAGACTTTCTGAGAATTGCATTGCAGTTTCTAGGCAATATTGCACATGATATTTCCACCTTGTAGTACCCTATATGCACACAACTATTTACCAGCACATTACGATCTCTCTTTTTGTTCTCTTCTCCCCCGGCAGAAAAATCCAGCCTTACCTCAGATTTTACTAGCACAGGACATACTGCTTGGATCCTCCCTTTAATGAGATCAGATTAAAACAAGGATCTCACCACTTTTGTTCTATAAATCCTGTCATGTAGAACCATTACTGAACCATTACCTGTCAGTGGTGTTTATCTCCTCAAGAAAATCTGCATATCAAGGAATCATTCAATAGTTTGCATAAACAAGCATCTGCACTTCAATAATACCCTTATGAACCCCTGTTATCACAATCAGTTTGTCATCCAACGTGTGCATTCACCACTATGGGTCGGTATTCTGCACACCTTTCTATGAATTAAAGTCCTTATGTAGTGTAGAATTCTTTACTTCATGCAAAAAACATACAAAAAAGTACAATCACTTGGTATCTGTACAACATACTTTGACAATGACATAATTCCTCTCTTACAAAACAACTGGCCTTGCCTCTTCAAAGCTCCTGGCTTCACTTTATATTTTACTTATCTAGGTATGAATTAAATCATTCTCTATACCATGATGTTAGGTAGGCAGGAACACTTCCAGCAAAAATATTCAAAAATTTTGTTTTAAATCTGTAAACCTCTAAATATGCAATAAGCAATTCTAGTTACTAGATTTTGAATTAAAAGATAAAATGTGGAAATTTTGTCTCACTTGAGAAAAGGTAAAAAAGGCATCCTAGGCACTGGATTAGGCTTTGCTGTTGGAGGTTGGTAAGGAATTTAAAGGTCTGATGTGATTGGCCTCAACCCCACTATCTGAGATAGAGAAATCAAAGAAATCAGAGCTGCCATCTACCATTTGCTTTCCCTGCCAGGCTAGGAAAGTGTGATAGCAGAACAAACCAAAAATTGTTCTTTTTAACATGACAAGTTTCCTAAAACTGGGATATGCAACAGTGTGCCTAAGGGGGAAGAGATAGAAGAGGAACTCCTAGTCTGTCAGAGAATGTTTTCTGAGAATAATATATTCCATCCATGAACACCATCAACTGCCTACTTGTCTCTCTGTGTTTCCCTAGACTCCCTTGTAGAACAGATAGGCTTACACCAACATAACTCTTTTTCTCCTGCTCCCTAGGAGCCTGTTCTCTGCAGGTCCTGGGTAACTTGTTATTCAACCAAGTTATAATTTCTATGGATCTTCATGGCAGGAAGGACTTTTTTCACTAGTTAAAGGATAAAGAGACACTGCATTCACTCTGGAAGTGTTGAACTCTTCTGAGTTTCAGATGTCACTTGATAAAGCTGGAGACATTTTCAAATTATTTTGTGGCATTAAGGCTTTTCTGACTTACTAGTGCTATATGATATATTGCCTATCTTTCTTGGCAGTTGGTGTAATGCACTTTTTTGCTAGCTTTAAAAAAAGCTAAAGTTCGACTTATGAAGTGTTTTCTTAGATTCACATCAATAAAAAAAATCTTGCTAAGGTTTTTATTTTTATTGGAAAAAGTGCCCTGATAATATTTGTACTTTAAAGAAAAAAACTATTCTAAAGATTTGCACTGATAAAAATTATGCACTGATTAATTGGATTAATTTCCTGGATGATCAAAGGTTCTTTATAATGCAGCTATAGAATGATGGCTCTCAACAACCACATGATGTAGTATGCTTTCTTAAATCTGGCCCAGCTGGCATAGAGAAGGAAATGAGACCAGCAGAGAATAGATAGGAAGTATACTATTTTCTAGAGATGTTTTGATGCAGAAGCTGGGATGTGGCTTGATGAGGGAAGGTATGAATGATGGTATCAGTAAAGGTATCAGTGACAACTACAGGCTGTGGAGGCAGCCCCTTCTACAGTGGGTCCCTTCACTGGCTGTAATGGCTCATTCTCAAGATCCCCAGGGATGCCACAAAAGAGAAATAGTGGTATTTAAAAATTATACTGTTTGACTTTCACATAATATGCCCATGCCCATCATGGCAATATATATTCAGTCTGTATCACAGAGCACAGTGCTGCTGTAAGTGCTATGGTGTTTACCAGACTTTTCTACCATGATCTTGGCATCCTGAGAATTCCCAGGAACCAAAAGACAGGTGACAATGGGAATAGCAGCCCGGGTGGCTAGAGCAATCTACACAGTCTCAGCTGTACTGATAAACATCAAACAGCTCCTTGTCTGCCAAGCTCCTTCCTGAAAAAAAAGCTTTTTCTTGTTCATTTACTGGAATCCTCCTGCCTATTTGCATCAGATTGGATTAAATCTATAACAACGTTTCCATCCTGAAATCCCATCAGAATTGGTGTAACAAGGTAAAATAGTCACACCAATATGAGAGCTCCACATTTTTTCTTTCTGTTCTGATAAGCCATCCTTGAACCCTGATTCTGTGCAGTCACTCTCCCATTCGTTTCTATAATCGGTGCTGTTGACAAATTGCAGCATCCCAGGGAAAAATGTGATCCACAGCCTACTCGGGACACTGAAGAAGTGTGCTGCATGGTGGAGGATCATGTGAGGTATGTTTGATAGACAGTTTGGACATGCAAAGTAGCTGAACCTGTCTGTGCAAGCATAGAGAGCTCTCATCCAGTTGTCTTGAATCCAGGATAGAAAAAGGTATTTCAATAAACTGATTTGGCATCTGGGAATAGCAGCAAAGCCATGTGGGAAAACATCATGTCAGACAGCAATGTGCTACAGTGTAACTTCTTTGGATGATAAATTAATTCCTGTTTCTGAAAAGAATGAAAATTCCCCCAAAATATTGACAATGACATCCATATAAGGAAGGGGGTATTACAGACTCAGATCTTTAATTGGTGATGAAAGCTGGTTTGTACAAGCTTTGATGTCACAAAATGTGTGTGTAAAAAGGGAGATGGAGGAAAGAAGCTATACTGCAAGGTGCATCTCAATTTTAAACCAAAACAAATGTATCTGAACACTTTTCCGTCGTCTGTCAATGAGTTTCAGACCCTAAAGGTATTTGAGCCTGTTCCCTTTCTCCTTAGGTACAATCAGTAATCTCTCTCACTACTTCTTTTCAAAGATGCAGCCTGCTTACCTACCACATAAAATGCAGAAACTCATATTATCAGGGTTCAGGTTTAGAGATTTACATTAGAATCAGTGAACCTTATTTTAGCACAATATATATGGTGAGCAATACAGTGAGAGAAGACTGGGTTTATTCCCCAGATAAGTCATTTATTTCTTTCCTCAAAGAAAAATCCAATATCCTGAGATCAGATGCATATTGAAGCTTCGGTGGAAAAAAAATAAAAAAAGGATTAGTGTGCTCAAATTTGGACACATGCTATCCGTATGCTCTGCAAAGCTGATTCCATGCATATTGCTTACTGTATACAATGTATAAGACTGGCTTAAATATTTCTCTTGAAGAGGCACATGGCACAAAATTATTTACCTAGCAAATAATTTATGAAACGTTTTATTTCTTTTCATGTCAAAGTTTTATTGTCATACTGTTTAATGCATTTGTCAGAGATTCTGGCCATGAAACAAATGTAAATGTCACCAGAAAGTCAGTATATGTTCAAATCCCTTGATAAGCAATTTAGAAAACTGGTAGATATGATGGAGTTATTCTTTTTTTTCTTTTTAATCAATAACCACTAAAGACCATTATAATCATTTTTGCAAGGAAGAGATCTTAAATGGTCAAAATGGCATTGCTGACCAGTAATTTTTTTCTCTGTCAACCATTTTCCAAAATCTTGTGGAAAATACAGAAATAGAAAAACTCATATTGTAGTAGGCACAAGATAGAGGCACTCTTACTATATTTTTCAGCCAGTTCTACATCCATCCATCCAAGTCCCATGATGATCAGCAGCCTTCCCAATGCCCATGGCAGCCAGCCTGCTCCTCATCCCTCTTGGTAGATTACGCCCCCTCTACAAATTTCCTGCTAAAACAGCTATACAGCTACCACCATAGGGCACCTCAGGGTTTTTGGGGGGTCTGACCCAAAGTGATTACTGTGGCGATTACTCTGTGGCATGTGCTGTCTATGACTCAACCAAGCATAAAACCCCAACTTCAAGTCTGGTTTTCACAATCACAAGATTCTCTCTTATCTGTCAAACTAAACTAAACTATCATTCAAACTTCAGATTCATCTATTGCCCTTATTTAATTTAGGTTATTTGAAGGTAAAAGGGAAAAAATCTCTTTTATCTTTATCTTGTATATAATAACTTTAGCAAAATATAAGATTCATTCAATGATGGCACACTAAAACCATACTGTTATAATAAGAGCAGCATTAGGGTGCGATTACCAGAAATAATATGGGAGCTGAGTCCTCTGGCCATGTACAAGACCTCCCTTCTGCTAAAGTATTAACAAAGTGATGTCTCATATGTTAAATTATCTCACTTAGAGATAAGAGACAACAAACTGATGCGTAGAGCTGACGAGAGATTATGGGGATAATGCAGTCCTATGTGGTCAGTGCAATACGCAGTGGCCTCAGCAACCTAAGCCCTGCTGAATTTCTGAGGTCAATTGCAAGCCTCAGAGCAGAGGGGATAGGAAAAAGGTCACCTATTCAGAGGTCACCTACCCAGAGGTGAAGTGACCTGCAGTGAGGTCTGCTCTACACCAGGACATAGAAAAATGCAATTAGAAATTCTGACTTTTACCTTCCAAAAAAATGTTTTTCATAAAATAGCTGGCCCAGGAGTGGCCCTAGGGTGCATTCAGACACGAAGGGCTGCATGGGCTAGGATGGGGTTCCACGGATGACACACTTAAGTAAAACTCTCCCATCTCTGCTCCTGTTGGATACCAGACAAATAACCCCTGTGGGCAGCAGACACACACCCTCAGCAGAGCATAACTGTAGATGACTTCTCAGCTTTTTCTTTTTTTTCTTTTGATGTTGAAAGATGCTTCTTGTCTGAGCAAAGATGGGTGTAAAAGGGATACATGCTGGGACCTAACCTGCAGGTGTTTTATTGAGGGCACCATCTCAGTGGGGTTGGTGCTAGTCACAATTTCACCATTTGCTCAGTGGTTTTATTTATAAATAACATTATCCTGGGTGCAGAGAGAAGAGAAGAGAATATCAGCACATATGGAATGTCAAATCCCCTACTGCTTGGAGCCCCCTGAAATGCTTAGGCACAACAGGGCATGCTTAGGGCTCTCAAAATCTTGCCTTTTGTCATTTTAAGTCAGGCCCTTAACATTATTTTAATGGAGTTGTTTTGAATTTAATTATGCATCTGTTGTATAATACACTTCCAATAAATACCTCTAGTTACTGCTCCTTAAAATCCCTTTCTTTCCAGTATTGACTGTTCTAATTTACTTTTATGCAAACAGCCTAGTCAGATTTAATAAAATGTCTTAGTAGCATGTTTAATGACATCATTCCCCCTAGGGACGGTTGGGAAAATGACCTTCCATTTTACAAAAGAAGAGGATTAATTTTTATTGTCTGCCCCAGTTAATGCGTGTTTAGACATAAAGGCCCGATCAATATGACAGAGAGTATAGTGATTTTACTCACAGTAGTTTCTAAATGGACATTTCTTACTAATCCATTTTTATAAATCACTTTAAAGGCCTTATTGATCTTTAATTGGGAGTTACACCTAATCACTCGAGTGCAATGCATGGCTAGTTTGAAACATATTAACCCTTTCCAGACAACTCCTTAAAATTCATATCACAAGAACTTTTGCCCTCTCCTCCCCTTCAATACACATAATATAGCATCTTTAACTCCCAACAGACTTTACCCGGAACATCTCACACCACAGGAACAAATCAGTAGGGAAAAGGTTATACCAAAAATCGTAAAGAGCGGGTATTTTATGTGTGCGTCAAAAATATGCTCATACATGACCAGAGGGAAAAAGCTTCTTTCTTTGGTCTTTTAAATTACAAATGTGCAACCCAAATATATACAGTGGAAAATGGGGAGCTACACTATATCACAAGTTTCTTTTTCCATCTCTGTCTTCACCAAGCTTATAACCGTAATTGTTAACTATTCCTTTATTAAATATCAAGTCATGCTTTAAAAGTGTTTGAACTACATACATGCATGTTTGGATAAAAATATTGCCTTGTGGAGAAAATTCAGTGAAATTTAGAAATTCGTAAATGGATCTTGGAACTTATTCTTGTTCATATGGTCCTAGGATTCAGACTGTACTACAGTTCTTCCAGCTAACATAACCCACTGTTATTGTTTGTTTGTGTGTATTTCTGGATGTACAATGGTGGAACTTGTATACATGTACTCTACGATATAATACTATTAGTATACACCAGTATGTGCACAATATTTTTTTTTTTTAAAGGGCTTGACACATTAATAAGTTTTTAAAATTTTATTCTTACATCCTTTAAAAAGTATTGGGAAAAGACTGAACTCTAAGATTTTATTCCCTTCTAACCAAAACATTCCTTTGAACTGAACATTACCTCATGATTTATATAAGTGTACTAGTGTAATTATATGATAATATTTATACTCACAGACCAGAAAAATGTCTTTATCTATTTTTACCGTCAAGCATTTTGTGAATGATTTTTGAAAGAACTCTTACAGTTGTGGAGTAGACAGCACTGGATTGGAATCTATTTTATGACTTACTTAGTTACTCAAATGGAAAACATTATCATAAAATGTTAAACTTCTGTGGTTAGTGCATTCATATAGATTTCTTGATAATGGATGAATTAATTTTAAAAATATTAAGAAAATGTCCTCCTTGACTGAGACTTTCTAAGCCAAGAAAACCCACAAATGCAGTACTTTGCAATCACAATGTTTACATTATTATCACATCAGTAATGCAAACCTTTCTCTAGGACAGTAAAGCAAAGTCTTGAGAGACAGTTACTAAGAAAAGAATTTGGAATTAAGCATTAAAGCCCACTGGATAAATTTGATCTGCTTAATTACTAGAATTTCTGAGTTTCTGCCATGGTCTTCTATAGTATTTTCTGTTCATCAAGGATCACTGTATCAGAACAAAGCCTAGCACAGCACACTTGCCTAGGGCTTTTGTCTGTAGCTGGAACAACCTGGAACTACATTGTTCTCTTAACAAGTTCAAAGACCTTTTGACTGAAAGCTAATGGATACATCTGGGCAAAACTCAGTAGTGGTAAAGGCGGCTTTTAATATTTCAAAACTGACTCTGAACAAATTATTGTCTACTACATGCTGCTACTATGTCAGGTAAGTATAGACATTTGCAAGTTAAAAAAATTATATAGTGCAATAAACATCTAGAATCAAGTAAAAGAAAAATCCAATTTTTTTTTTTCATTTTAATATTTCTTTTGCATTCTTCATTTTAAAAGAAGATGCTGTGGAAAAAAAAGAAGGAGGTGATCTGGAAAGCTAATAGAAAACTTCTGCCCTGCAGCATGTCATGTGCCTCTTTTATACCAGAAAAATAACCAGATGCTAGATTTTGCTTGTAAAATGGAAGCTGAAAGTGAGAAACACATCATCAGCTTGTTAGCTTTTAGCTATCATTCTGAACAGTCATTCTGGAGTATCTAATTTTAAAGGTACATGTTAAGCTAATTTCAGAGGTAAATAATTCATTGTAATTTTTTGTGAGTTAAATGGAAGACCTTGAAATATATCTGATCCTGCACTGGAGAAGGCAATGTCTCAGGTCTAAACATAACACTAAATTTCACAGCGTTGCAGATGACATGTGCATATCTGTACAAGACTGGCAAAAGTTGAGTAAGATTTCAGCTGGATATGAGCTTCAAATATTCCTAGAATTAGCTACATGTACAGGGGTGGCGATTTCCCATATGGTCTGCTTTAGAGACAACTTCTGAATAACCCTGGGTGCTTGGTGGTTGATGTCCTATTGGAGCAGCCAGTAATTTTGTGAAAAAGAAGGGACTAATCTAACTGATAACCTACACATGACCAGGAGTCATTATAATCTTACCTTGACAGCACAGTGAAGACTTTGTATCTATGGAAAGTCCATCCAATACTTACCTTAAACAGAAGTGAGCAGCAGTTTCTGTTGCAGAGTTTGGGGAGCTTCTGTTTGGGTTTGGGGAAGAGGGAGGTACAGATCTCAGGTTAGACACTTAAATTAATTTATGGGGTCCCATATTGAGTGAGAGACAATAGAATAGAAACGCTTGGTAAAAACCTTAACCAAATCTAAACACTTTAAAAATGAATTTAAAAATGATTGCTAGATGAACTGAGTCTTCCCATAATACAGAATCAGCTATTTGTTTTGCCATTTGTGGCTATGAGGTGACTATTAAAATGAATAGTGACTAGCAGGTGGGTTTTGCTTCTCCTGGAATCTGACTTGCAAAAATCTGAACAGGATGACTGAACGTTTGGTCCTTACCTAGGTCCTGAAAGACAGGCAGGTGGAAGGAAGCATGAGAGGAAGGTAGGCAGCAGGAAGGAAAGGAGGAAGCAAGGCAGGCAGACAACAATGGAGGCAGGCAGACAACAATGGAGGGAGGGAGGGAGGGAGGGAGGGAGGGAGGGAGGGAGGGAGGGAGGGAGGGAGGGAGGGAGGGAGGGAGGGAGGGAGGGAGGGGAGGGAGGGAGGGAGGGAGGGAGGGAGGGAGGGAGGAAGGCAGGGAAGGAAGGAAGGAAGGAAGGAAGGAAGGAAGGAAGGAAGGAAGGAAGGAAGGAAGGAAGGAAGGAAGGAAGGAAGGAAGGAAGGAAGGAAGGAAGGAAGGAAGGAAGGAAGGAAGGAAGGAAGGAAGGAAGGAAGGAAGGAAGGAAGGAAGGAAGGAAGGAAGGAAGGAAGGAAGGAAGGAAGGAAGGAAGGAAGGAAGGAAGGAAGGAAGGAAGGAAGGAAGGAAGGAAGGAAGGAAGGAAGGAAGGAAGGAAGGAAGGAAGGAAGGAAGGAAGGAAGGAAGGAAGGATAAGAAAAGATTTCTCTATGTGTATGGGCATGTTGTTTTTATGTTGTTTTCATACTGATGAGCAGGAATAAGAAACATTTTGACCAAGAATTTTCATTCTGTGGGATGCAGAAAGCATAGTTATGTCATTAGGTAACAAACTATAATTAACTTGTTCAAGTATCTGTGAAGGGCATGGCTGAGCCAAGGACAGGAACAGCCATTCCACCCACATATGCTTTCAAATAAAAGCAGAGAAAAGTTCTTGCTGTCTGTCACCATAGTCAGAACCTTCACAAAAGCTGGTTGATGTGCAGTAATTGTTTTGGACATTATCTTTCATTAGAGATGCTGTGTGAAAAAATCTTTCTTTCCCTGCACAGAAAAGACTGGTTTTTAGAGAAAATCACAAGTTTAATAACAGAACAGAAAAAATATTTAAGAATGAGCCAAAAAACAAAACTTATATGAAAAATCTTATTTTCAAGTGTTCTTAATTGTTGAGGGAAGTAAAACCTTTTGGCAATGTTACTTAAACTCTTGACATGTCAGAGAAAAGAGAACAGTGGAGTTAGTTGGCATCCATCCTATTAACCACTTCAGCAAGAGCACAGATCCTGGCATTGCTTTATACTCTTTGTTAGAACACGTCATAAAACATGGTCAGGAGATGGGAAGAAATGACAACAGGACAGCTTTGAAAAATACGCACATTACACAGGTGTATTAAATGGATACAATGAAGCATTACTCATGCTTTCCTTTTCTTCATTTTTAGTCATCACAGAGTTATAAGGCTGTTTTTAGTGTGCCCAAATTTTATCAAAAGTATTTTATTTTTGTTAAATGCTTTTTTCTGTAATATTCCCAATATTAATTTTACTTAAATAGACTTTATTGTATAAAGATTAATAACTTAATTCTTTCATTATATATGTAGAGGTAGATCATAACTGGCTATTAAATTCAAATAAATCGTTGCAGATTTACAGTGATATGACTGAAAGAAAAATTTGGCTCATGGTTCCTAGTTATTACTCCCACAGCCGCACTGACTTACAGTAGGGGTGTAAATGAGAACATAATTTAGCCCAAGTTATGCAATTATGAATTCTAATTCCTCAAGGATAAATTTTGATTTGAGGACAGTTTATTCTAAGTGATTCTCACTAGACCATCATGTGATGTATTTGGTGTGAGAGAGAGGGAGAAGAAAAAAGAGAGAAAGAAAGAGAGAAAGAGAGAAAGGAAGAAAGAGAGGAAAGGAAAGGAAAGGAAAGGAAAGGAAAGGAAAGGAAAGGAAAGGAAAGGAAAGGAAAGGAAAGGAAAGGAAAGGAAAGGAAAGGAAAGGAAAGGAAAGGAAAGGAAAGGAAAGGAAAGGAAAGGAAAGGAAAGGAAAGGAAAGGAAAGGAAAGGAAAGGAAAGGAAAGGAAAGGAAAGGAAAGGAAAGGAAAGGAAAGGAAAGGAAAGGAAAGGAAAGGAAAGGAAAGGAAAGGAAAGGAAAGGAAAGGAAAGGAAAGGAAAGGAAAGGAAAGGAAAGGAAAGGAAAGGAGGGAGGGAGGGAGGGAGGGAGGGGAGAAAGAGAGAAAGAGAGAAAGAGAGAAAGAGAGAGAGAGAGAGAGAGAAAGAAAGAAAATTGTTAGTTAAAAAACAATTTGACTGTAAACTTCAATTCATCTATTAAATGTCAAGCACTACTGGATATACCAGCAGTTTCCTTAGCCCTCCTTGTTATTAATACGTGCTTAGCTGCAGTGGAAATTAGAAGGTCTGTAATAATACCCTTCCAAAACTCTTGAGATGAAAATTTTGTTTGAAATTTACTGAGAAGTCTATTACTGTAGTAACAAGTTATATAAAAGGCAAATGTTAGTATAGAAGCCTTTCATTTAGACCAGTTTATATCTGACATTATATGTATTCTACATTTTTCAGAAGTGTTAGAGTCATTGAATTTGACCACTATGCAACCCACTGCTAAAAAACACACTACCATGGGGTTCCTTTTATTTTAAAACCATTTAATTTCCTTAATACCCAGAATCTTTGTGCAGCACTTGCCATAAGCTTTGTCACATCACTGCTGTATCAAACATGGACCAAACAGCTCTATGGGTAGAACTCTCTCTGAGATATACGCATGCAACCCTGGATAGCTTAGTTTCTTTCTGAAAATGTAAATGAAAGTCACTTAAATTATTGTACATGCATTACATTCTCCAGTCCAAAAAAGATATTGCAGGGTTTGCAGGCGTAAAGGAGAAAATCTTTTGTGTACAAGGATTTCAGAGCAGGGTGGCGGGGGGGGGGGGATGGGGGACAGGACAAACTGTGATGGAGAGCAGCTTGGAAGCAGAAGAAAGAGGAATAATTGAAGCAACATTTCCTTTGCATAAGGAAAGAGTTTTTAAACCAGTTCCCTCCTACGCTGCATTGTCAGACTCTTTCACCTGTATAGGGTACCAGCCCCTCATCTAAAATATTAAAAATATAAAACAAAACAAACAAACAAAAAAAACCCAAAACAAGAACAATACATGACCAAGAGCAATACATGTTACTGTTATTTCTTTTATAAGCAAATCCAGAAAGAACTTTATTTTTAAATTTCCAGAAGGGTAGTAGACTAAGAATTATGAGAAAATGGAGAGGAGAACAGAGAAGAGAAGGAGAAGAGGAGAGGAGCAGAGAGGAGAAGAGAAAGGATTCTACATTCTTTCTTGACAAGCTATATATCTTAAAGTAGACTTTACTCATCCAACTTCAATGAAATTTGAATGAAAGAAGTTTTGTGGGATTTGTCCTTGATTTCTTTTTTCTTTTTCTTTTCCTTTTTATTTTCAAGTAGTTGTTTGAGGGTGGAAAATAGGCCCCAAAGATATGATCCAGATTTAAAATATTTGTGTTACAAAATGATGGGGTTTCTGTTGGTTGCATTTCTGTATTTCTGTCACACATCATTATACAACAAAACTGCTTTCAACGGTAAAAGATAAGTGATTTTCCTCAAGTAAGAGTTGCTAATATTCTTTCTCAGAATGTCTTCACTTTCTTTACAAACCTCACCATCTCTGTGCAACACTATAATTTCAGAGGGTCTTGAAGTGCTGTTACCCCTTGGAGTAACTTGGCAATTGTTATACAGAGAATTGCAATCGAAGTTGTCCAAGGTTGCAAAAGTCCAGCTTACCCATTATATTTTTTTTTTTTAATGTCACATAAAGGAAGAATGTTAGTAGAAACTGGTCAATTTTGCCTACTTATTATTGAAGTAGTTAATCTAAGCTGTCCTTGAGCTACCTGGTGAAGTCACAAGTTGGCATGACAACAAGCTCAGAAAGTCTAGAAATAAGAGAATACAGCTCAAATCTCCAGAATGTATTTTGTTTGATTCACTTTAACAACATGGATATGAGATTTTTATTTTTTTCTGCACAATATTTATTTGGTATTTGCTACAGAAACCCATGAGATCAATAGTCTGGAAGAAATGAGCTTCACCAGTATGGCCATTTCCAATCATACAGGTGTCTAGAGCCGCATCATTCACCATGGCACTTCTGACCATCCACAGCACCCTATCTAGGTGGGTCGAACCAGATGGCATCACTCTGTAAATGGACTATAACTGAATCTTAAATGGTATCTGAGATGTAAATATTATTTTTTTCCGTGCATCCCAATTTAACATTTTGCTTTCCCACCACACCACCTTCCTCTCTATCTCTGTGTTGGTGGTGCCAGGCAAATTCACATTTTGTATCACGTCTGCAAATTGTAAATAGAGATTCAAGTAATCACAGTTCATTAAGCAGACTGATCCTGGTAAAATTTATCCAAGTTTCTCTGTGCCTAAGACTCTCCGTTGTGCTTGTGCAATTTCCCAGAAACTCGGAAGCTTATAAAAGTATGCATTGGAAAATGAACTTGTATTTTCTGCCACTATTATTATTTATTCATGCTTCCTGGTTTTGTCCTTTCTTCTCTTTAAAATACTGTCACGGTAACAACAATTGCTCAAAAAAAATCCAACCATTTCATTAAAAAAAAAAAACCCTAAATTTAACTCTAGGCATTATAGCTGGTTGATATACTGATTCTGCTTGGACTTTCCTGACAAGGTGGAGAAAACAAATTTATTGATTATTCAGAGTAATAGAAATATTCCTGAATATTTTCAGAGTAATTATTAACAGAAATTTACCTCAAAACTGATTGGAGATGAAAAAAAAATATTTCTACAATAAAACAGCAAACTTTTCATATTAATTTTTACCATGTGATTTTGCCATGACACATACAATATATAAAATACCTAAAAAAAAAAAAAAAAAAAAAAAAAAAAAAGAAAAAGAAAGAAAACTTTTCAATTTAAAATGTGGAAGCAAGGTGGTTTGTTTCTCTTCCAAATCAAAGTCTGGCATTTTGATTTCGAAGGTACTGCTTTTTTTTTTTTTTTTTTTTGTGTGATAAAAAAAGTTGCTGTTTTCAATCAACTCTAAATGTCATCTCATCTGAGAGGCTGACAAGCCAGGACTTCCCCATAAAGGACTCAGTGTTGCTAAAGAGAGAATAAATAAATGAAAGCTATTTTTCTCAACTTAATTCTTTACACCTTGAAAGATTTCTGAGTTATTTTATTTGTTGTGCCTCCATAAAGGGTTAAGAGGTATTTCTAACAGTGGTTGATACAAAGAGAAGCCAGCAATAATTTGACATGAAACCTCAAACTACACTTAAATTGTTTGATTCTGTAATAGCAAACAAGAATTTTATTAACATCTTATCCCTTGCTGGCCCCAAGATAGCCTCTTATCAACACAATACAACACAACAATGTCACAAAAGAGATTAGGACAGAAAGGGATATAAAAAAAAACCGGTATCATTTGAAACGGCATGGGACTGAATGTTACAGTTTCTTTGTAGAGAATCCAATCCGTATTTATTATTTTTTTTATACTTTAAAAAAGTCACAAATCTCTAGCCGAAATTGTCTTTTTTTTTCCCTTTTAAATCCTTTCACATCACTTGCAGTACAATTCCTCACTAGGCTGCCTTGGAGTAGCATGTCATAATAAAGTAAAAATTGGAAAAATAATTGGTGTAATGGCCATAACCTTGAAAACATTATTCCTAAAGATATAAAAAGTGAAAAATTACTGAAAATAAGGAAGTCTAAGTTACTGCTGGGCTGTGGTTACAATAATTTTTCTATCCCAACCAGTTATTTGTGAGATTACTCAAGCATTTTCAGTGATAGCATACATTGCAAAGATGCCATAAAGAACAGTAAGTTCATCTGAAAAAGATTCCACAAAGATATCAGCCAAAATACACATATACATATAAATGTGTTAGTTAGGTTACAGCACAGTATTATAAACTGGCAATGACTCCTACACTTAGTTTGCCTAATATAGTTCATGATTAAAAGCCCTCCAACAGCTTTATCAGAATACTAAAATACAGTCACTGCTTGAAGTTAGACTGTGAAACTTGGCACAGGAGCAGGTTTTTGACCAAGGTTTCTTTTGCCTAACCTCAGGAGGTATCTTCAGATTTGTCAGAGTTATAAAATAATGGAAAATATTTCCATCACTGTCACTTAGAGGTCATCTCTGTTGTTACCCTTCATGGAGCACCCAAGCTTCTCTCTTCCACTCCATATGGGTGACTCATAAAATAAATGTTTGTTTTTACCCTTTTAAAGAAAAATAATGCTTTTCATGTGGACTTGGCTGGGAACCAACAGTATGCAACAGAAATCCCTCCTCTATTTATTGGTCTAGATTTTTTTCTGGTCTTAGTGCTTACTGTTGACTGATGCCTTCCACCTCACTGCTAATGGGGGCTGGGAAGAGAACAAATGTCCAGCAGGACAGGTTTAAGTCTCAAAGACCCTACAGACAACACATTTTCTCACCATGAAACTTTGATCCATTCTATAGAGATTTTTCTTTTTTATTGCTTTTTTATTCATATTTTTCAATTCATCTAATTAGCATGGCTGGAGATTAGTATTTTAATCCTGCTAAAAAGATACAAATTTTCAGTTTCACAGGAGAACATGAATCCAGAATAGTCTGACTCCTGGGGCCTCAGGTGATGCTTAATAGCATTCTTTTCACATCCCTTTTGTAAACTGTGTCACTGATACCACATACTAAATCTGCACATGAACTTAAACAGCTGTGTGTAACATCTGTAGGGAAAGAACATGAAGTTATGAGCCATGTATGCCAGTGCTCCAGTACCACACGGACACTCAGGTCAGCTTTGAGTTGTCCTGGCAGGAGAGCTGGACCCTGCTTGGATCAATGGTGTCATCCCTGAATCTAGCTGGCTTCACAGAAGTACAAGTTTGTCCACACTACCTTTCAAACTCACTTCATTTTGATTTTTCTAAAAGCAGCTTTTGGCCCTGCAAACCACAACAATCTGTCATGTCACTTACCAGCAGCAGCACATAAATTGAACTGGAGTGCTAAATATTCCCATTGAGAAAATGGACAAAGATGTGAATGTAAAAAAAAACCAAAAATAACTAATTAATTGCAACACTTTCTTTCTGCCCCAACTATTCAAATACTGTTTGAAATGCACACTGCTCTTTGGCAGAACCCAGCTCTACTCCTTACACAAGCAAAACACAGGAATCTTCAAGCCATTTACTTGTCTGCCCCAGTGAGCATCTTGTAGACCTTTTGTGTAAGCACTGTCTTTTAAGTCAATAAAACAAGATTATTTTTTTAAGTTGGAACATACCAAGAAAGTTTGGAAATCCCACAAGTTTTGTGGGATTTACATGTACTTAATGTCGAAGTTTGCATTATTCCTAATTTTTCTTAAAGAATTATTTTAAGCTGATGGTTTGAATACTAAATCTCCAGTGTAAGCACATTTTTAAAGCTGAATGCTAATCCCTCAAGTGGGGTAAGATATTTTAACCACAATAGGGTAAATGGTGATGCCAGAAAAACTAAATGGGATTTGAGATACATCATATGTATGAACAGTTAAAGTTAAAAAACTTTTTGATCCTTACTATTAAATATATTTGACATATGTTTTTGCCTTAATAGTGCAGTTATAGGTACTGCAGATGTTGGCCTAAAAACCAGAAGTGAGTCTGTGAATGACAAGATAAATGACAGAAGTGTATTTGTGACTGACAAGATAAATGACCATTTACGTCTGATCAGCAGCACTAAAACAGTTTAAGTTCACTTGTAAGTTTTTCACAAATGTCAACAAAATGTCTTACCTTCAAAATTTGGTTCTACAGAGCATCACTAATACAATTGTGGGTATGTTAACACTGGGAGAGAAATGCTGAGGTGAGTCTGAGGCTTAATTTTAAGGAACACTCATGTAACATCAAGAAATCTTGACAGGATCTTTTGAAACATGATGTTTTCTCAAAGTGTAATACAGCTTCAGTCTGGTTTCACTTTAGATTTTACATTAACTTTAATCAGAAGTGAAAGCTAAGACATAAAACAGGGGGTAAAAAAGTGGTCAGGAACCTGAAATAGCAGAAGTTTGCAAGGCTCTTCTTAATACTGAGAGACAATAGCTTACATTATGCAAAATTACATTGCTTAAGTCTAAGCTAGCTTTTCATTTTTAGGACCATAAAAAATCCCAGTGTGAAACCACAAACTTCTGTCTTTTTTTTTTCTCTGTTTTTTGTTGTTGTTGTTGTTGATGTTTTGGTTTGTTTGGTTTTGGTTTTGTTTTCCTTTCTTGTAACTTAAAAAATATACAAGTGATTTAAAACATATTCTCTAAAAACAAGTTTCTCCTGTGCTGAGACCTTGTGTGCCAAGTTTCAGCACAGTGCAAATTTTTATAGGCTGAGATATTAACCTCTCAAAATAGGAGCATGTAATGGAAACACTGTTAATCCCTTGACTATTGGGGCGTAATGAGGCATTAACCTACTAGCTCTTGAAAGTGAAAGGGTCCAGTTTCTGACCTCAGTTATAGTGGTCCACACTGAGGGGAACTTCTTCATTTTCAAGTATTTATATGGAGGGGAACTTCTTCATTTTCAAGTATTTATATGCTTTAAAAAAATTGTTTTCTTTTCCAAAACCACTGTTCCTGGGAGCGATCATGTCCTTTACAAATATGAAAACAGATTTATGAGCTATAGCATGTCCCTGAAGGTAATTAAAAAGCTGTAGATAATTGGGATCGTGTAGTGCTGTTTTACAGAATCATACACACTGCAAGATTATGTACTAGCTGTGTTTATAAGTGGTAACTGTCTCATTAGTTTTGAGATATTTAATATTATAGAGAAATTCCTACAACCATGGGGGGAAAAAATGAGTTTTGTTTAATCTCTAGCATTTTTCCATTACATTGCTTTTTTGAATTAACTCCATCACTAGTGAAAATATTTGCCAGCCCAATTCCCTATTCAAATATGAGGTCCTTCCTTTTAAACCATTTTTAGTCTAGACTGATCTCAGCAGCACAAGAATATTTGAATGTAAGAGGTCTTAAAGGTAAATAACTTGTGGAGACGTTTCCATGTGAAATATTATGTGATTTAGAACTTATTATGTGATTATCAACTCAGTGACACTAGACTGATGGGATCACAGTAAAATGTCTAATGTAAGAATAAAGGATAATTAATTTAATAAATGGTAATGTATTTAGCACATACAGACAATTACTGACACACTCTAGGGCAAAAGTTGAAATATTTGATAGGTATGTCATACATATGTCACACATCTTTTCTAGAACACAAAGGTTGCCTCTGTGCTGCAATCAGAAGGTGTGACTCCAAGACAGACAGACATACCTGCTGCCACCCCAGCTCCCTCAGGTAACAGAGAAGCAGAGACGTGACAGCAGAGGCTTCAACCTCGTGAGAACCTGGTGTCTCCATCAGTAGTGAACAGTCCACAGTGAAAGTCATCCTACCACATATTGCATCTAAGTGTAGGCACCTAAGTGGTGAAGCTGACTGGGAGGTGGAATCTTCAGGAAGTTGAGGACCAGATTCACTTGGCCATTCATGTTCAGAGGAAAACTAGGGAAAGCAAGGGTTCTCGAAATTTTTACCTTGAGATGCTAATGATTAGAATCAGAATGTAATCCTACTAAAGATTATTTTAGATTATGTTCACTAATATTTGTGACAGGATCACATCTGCTTGTGCAGTGAATCCAAGCATGAAGAAAGATACACAAAATACCACTGGTTCCAGCCTCTTGCTGGACACCATGCAGCTCCCAGACAAAACCACAAGGGAAAATATCTTTAAAGATTCTGGCTTTTTTTGAAACATTCAGCCTCTTATAGCTATACAAAAGTATAGAGTGACTTAGTATGTAGTATTTGCACAGATTATACAATACTCCAGTGTACATGCATCTCGTACAGGATGTGTTATTATTTATGACATTTACCGTGTGTATGTAATACACATTTCAAACAAAAACTGTTTCAGAGAGAGAAAATGAATCAGACAATTCTGATTAAACAGCATTCACTAAAATAAAACTCTGGCAAGTTACAGTGCTAACCCAAACATCTCTTCAGTCAGATGACACTGTAAGTCTTTATGAGGCTTTGAATATTGGATCTTCCATTATTTTTACTAAGAATAACAGCAGATAATCTCTGCAATGATTTCCACTTCTAGGTTTGTTTATACATACATGCAGCTTCAGTAACAACCTAAGCCCAAACGTTTAAGCAAGTGAATAACATTTGTCTGTTAATGTAAAGATTATCTCTCATCCCAAAAACTTTTGAACATTTATATCCTTTACCATGTTGCTCTCAAGAGAACCACTGACAACCTCAGTGTGAGTTAGGCACTAAGTTCACTCTTAGAGAGATATCAGTTTTGCTGAGATTTTGCTGTAATTTTATTAGATGTAGCTGCAAATTAACTACAGGCATGGGGCTAGGTGAGACTTGAATTATATTTTTGTATAGACCTACCCAAATTCAGTTTTGTACCCTCAAATCCTGTTATGTCAAACTTTCATGGCCAAAATGGACCATACCACACTGAGAGATTTTGTCATCTAATGCTCCCAGCATGTCTATAATCCAGCACTCCCATTTTTCTTTCCATGGAAAAAAGGCTGTGGGATATAATATGGTCCATGCCAGGATTTGTCCCTGTGATGGAGACATGCTATGATGGCAGAGTGGGAAAGTTCTCAGTGTGTACACGTTTTAAATGCATGTAAGCCTCAGACCCTGTGGACAGTCGTAAAGATGGGTCACATCATGACAAATCTCAGGGGGAAAAGCATGTTTTCCAGTATTTTTATGGAGCATCTGGCACATTTGGGGCACTACTGTAAAATAAATAATAACCTTCATAAACTGAGGTTGACACCCTGCTCCAAGCTCAAACTATTAAGTATTGTGCTTTGCTTTTGCCTCAGAGGCAGAAATAAAGAGTGACATATCCCACATGGCTGAAATTCCTTGGCCTTTCTCTCAGTCACATCAACATTATTAAAAACATGTAAACTTGGGATTTTTTTGCTGTTATTGTTTTGGCCTTTGTATTGTTATTTTGTTTGTTTCCTTATTCTACTCCAACCCATTGTTTTCACTTGTTATCCATGCCATGAACAATAACTGATGAAGCAGGAAAAACCCTGTACAATTGTTTGGTGATCAGCAGTAATCCCATCAGGCTGCCAGTATTGCAGCCCAGTGTACCAGTTCATCTTGCAAGGTTACCAAAAAGAGTCTGCAATAGCTCAGATCTGCCTCACCCAGTTAGAAAGACTGGAGAACCTCAGTTCAAAACAGAACTATGGATGACAGTCATCTGTTCTGCAGGTCCCCTCTGGAGGGGGACTTAGCACCAAGCTGTAGACAGCACATGGCTCCCCAGAAGACTGTTCTCTGCCAGGTCCCAGGTAGATGCAGAGTACACATATTTTGAAAGCACACACTTTTACAGCTCTCTACAGGAAAGGTCAAAAAATCTAATTTACTCTGGAAATTAACATTTCAAGGAAAAAAATATTATTGTTCTTATTAATATTGTTGCAAGGTTCAACTTTAAGCAGCAATAAATGATACCAGCTCCAGGTACTAACTACCTAAAGCATATCCCCAGAAGCATAGAAGAGTCTAAAACTGGGACTTGGGCAGCCAACATTCTCCATGTAATTATTTTACACCACTTTACTCCAGGGTAGAGTGTATCAGTCCTTTCCAAGAACACCATCACATAAATACATTTTTCCACAAGCAGACAAGTAAAAACTGCAACCCATTTAATATAAACATAAATGTATTTACTGTAGAGTTGCTTGCAATCCCTTTATTTTTCTCTAAATATTTCATAGCACTAATGATGTTACTAATAAAATTCTCATGCTGAAAACATGATGTAATAAACTTAAAAGAAGGAGAAAAGGATTTAGAAAATTTTTACTCATCCAGAGTGAACAATGCACTTTTTTTCAGAAGAGTTTAGAAGAAAAGTATGAGGCACATAATACATCTCAACCTTTTAATTTAAAGATCATAACAAAGAAACAACTCTGCAACTTAAACAAAACATTCCATTTCTCTTGTTCTCTTAAATAACAAGCAATGATGTAAGAACCTGCTGAAAAAGATACATTCATTAGATTAGATTAGATAAGCATGAACTGCAACAGAGATCAAACTTGAAACTAGCACAAATATCAGCTATGGATAGCTATTTTTATCATCTTTGATTTATACTAAGCAACAAGATTCAATTATGAGAAGTGGAAATATCAATTAAGTGGGAGAAAATTTTTATTAATGGAGCAATAATGTTTTTCTTGCTGCTTGAGTTGTGCGTTTGTTTTTAGGCAGAGTAAAGCATCTTTTGAAATTCACTGAGAAACTAGGATCTCTAAATGATTTTCCTCTGACAGTGAACTTACACACTCCCAAGCCCACAGTGTTGTTTCTACAAAGAGTACATCAGTGCTCACTGGAAACCTCACTCCACCATGCTGTCTCAGCAGGTACCCAAAAACCCCAGATGTGGTGCCAGGGCTCAGCCCTCACAGAGGGTTTGCAGCTCAACCCTGGTTAGGGGCTGAGCTCACCCCCAGGAAGCTCAGCCGGGTCTGTTGCACTCATACACAGGAACACCGAACTGGAAACCCCAGGAAGAGGAGCCATAAATACCTTCTAACTATAGTAAATGTGGCACTGCAAGGCTTGATTGGTTTTGCTCCTTTTTTTCAGTTTTACATTTTCGACAGCTTACACTTCCACTCTCAAAACACAGTTTATCCTAATAAAGGCTTTTATTACTATTATTCACCTGTCATTACATGGCATTAGACAATTAAGTAGCATAGCCAAACTTTCAGAGTGAGGAACATTCCCATTTGCTTTCAATTGGGAATGGGAAGATAACACAAACAAAACATTTCATTAAAACATAGAGTTGCAGCTTTATTTATTTAAAAAAAAAAAAATTAAACATTGCCAAGACTGCCACCTACGCTTAAAAAACTTTCCTATGAAAACTCACTGGCATGAGCAAAAAGAAAAAATAAAATCTATGGGCATGAAACAGTCTTCAGTCACAGTTTGATTGCCAGGCGATTGACAAAATAATTTGTACCCGTCGATTTTCATGAAGGAAATTTTTACAATGGATTTGCCAAGCAGATTTTTAATTTTAATCAGTAATGAAAAAATGACAACATGGATCACAACAAGACATCAGCCGTTAAATGGGCTTTCGCGATTGCTGTCAGGACGACTCCATTAGGCAGCCATACCTTTGTGGGCATCAATCACGCTCTTCAAACTCTTGTACATCTTTGAGATTTAATTAGACATTTAAGTTCTTTACTAGCAATTTGCAAAACTGTCACTTACTAAAAGTGCAAGACACCAAAAAAAATCTAAGTCAGAGAGTTATTTCTTCTGAGCCCTAAGAGATTGTTTGTCTGATTCCTGGGAACAGTTTTAAAGCCACCACTACCTTTCACTGAGTCTGACCAATGCCTTTGAAGGCTAATTGCTCCCACAGACTGAAACTGAGCACAGAAGTGCCTCAGGCACAGCTGCAAGCTGCCATAAACCACTGTGCTGGGGCAAAAGAAACACTAGGGAGGGAGGGTGGGTGGGTTCGTTCCTGTAGGCTTTCCCTTGATGCACTTGCAGTCAGGTGTGGCAACTGCAGAAAACACTTTCTCAGCTTTCAAGGGGAACTGCTGTGTCTCGGTTGGGAAGAGCTAATGGATATCTGAAACCACTTCTGTCTAAACCTTCTAAAAAATCAGGTTCCTACTGTTATTAGCGATGGAGTTATGCATGGGGCATGTAGTCCCTGAGCCTGCAGGTCAGTGGCTGCAGTGCTCATGAAGGAAGAACCGATCTGTCACAGCTTGTTCTCTTCCAGATCCCTGAACCTCTGTGGGGGTACTACATTACTGGGACTGGCTTTTCTGTTTGTTCAGAGACATCAGGACATTCCTGGAACAAACAGGGAACTTTTTTTAGTGCCTTTTCAGGTTGCTTGGATGAGATCTTTGACACTATTTCACCAAACAGGTCTTCAGAGGTTTTGTGATGGAGAAGGAAAAGCACTAGCTGAGAAAGTTTCAGATTTTAGTAAATAACTTGTTCTTCTCCTTCAGATTTCCAAAAGTAAAAGCTGTAGTCTACTTTAAGTGAACTTTGGCATACTACATAGCTATAGAGTGATAAATATAAAAGGTGGATTGTGAAAATGCTGTTACTCACCAGTGAAAAATTTGCCCTGGGCGAAGATGTACAGTAGAGAGTTATTTTCGGGCTAAAATTTTTTTTAAATCGGAATTTTTTTTCTCTTTGGCAGTGAAGCAAGGGAACAGGGATGCTCAGTTTTCCTACAGACCTGAAGCACAACAACTGAGTGCATCAAACTTCAGCCATTAGCATATTAGAGATATTTATTAGTCACCAGTCTGAACTGATATAGGAACATTTTTGTATTTTGCAATTATGCCCTCACAAAGATTACCTGTTCTCACCTGCATAAACTCCTCACTGCTTTACCAAGGAAGACAAATGACTGTCTTATTATTCAGACAAAATTGGCTACTTGCATTCCCAAGCAACCACAATCATTGTCATGGCAATTTTCATTACTCTCCTGGGTAAATATAGTACCCATTCACATCAGAAAGAGGGTGAGCTGTAGCAGGGTGACAAGACAGAATCAGTCACATATTTAGGAACATCAGGCCCATGGCTGGGGGAGCAGCCACTGAACAGAGTGGGGTAGCCAGGGCAAGAGATGCAGATGGTTGAACTTCAACCCTTCAAGGCCTGATCATGGTGAGACAGTGGAGACCAGTGGTGAATGCAGACTTGTGTAGAGGCTCTCTCTAACCCCTGTGCTTCATGAAGAACTCCTGTCTGTGCAGTGTCCCTGGCATGGGGGACATTAGCAGCAGCAGTGTCAGGGTTACAGGCATCAGGAAAATCAAAGGAGACATTTTGGCTCCAGGGAAGGAAGTCAGGGAGTTCCTCACAGTGCTATGGGGTACTAGCCACCCACACCAGTTGTCCTGGCCAGAGGAGCTGCAAGCACACAGAAGGGGCAGAGGAGGAAAAGAAGTCAGCTCTCCCCCAGAAAGCAAACTGAAAAGAAGACATGAGGCAATCCTGCTTTGCACTGCCTTACCACACAGCTGCCACCAGCAGGTGACCAGCCCACAGATTCATCTGGCAAATCAGGGAAGACCAAGAGGACGTTACCCACAGCAACTTTACAGTTTTGTGATCCCCACCAGTTCTGTAAGGTGCTATTACCAGATTCCTTTAATTATTCATTGATACCTCCAGTGGTTCACATGCATCACAGCCCTGCACTGGCAGCAGCACATGGTGGTACACAGAGTATGGTCAGCCAGAGCTACTGCAGAAATAAACAACAACACAGCAGCAAAAGCACACTACAGCACTCTTCATCTTCCCTGAGCTTCCAAACTTCATAGCTAATTAACCTCTACATCACAGCTATGAGTAAGGTGTCTGGTGATGGTATCACTATAAATAACTTTTCAAATGAGAATAGTAACGCTAACAAGAAGCACAATGCCAGAGACCAGAGCTCAAGTGCTACACCCCAAAGTTTGACTCCATCTCACTGCTGTTTTTATAAACTACTTTAAAAGGTTCAGCCTTTGTAAACATATATGTGCAGGCATATGTGCAAAGTCTCTTTCTCCCTCTTTTCATATAACATGCAGACACGCATAGATATTGAAAAATGTAGCATTCTTCATATGAAACTTCTACTCACTTCAAAACACAGGGTCCTGTTACAAAGGCCTTTTCTGTGATGGAAAGGCAGTGGCTGCAGGACTGAGAAGAGCAGGACTGGACAGGAGCACGGCCCCACAGCCAGCATGAGCAATAGTCACCCAACAGAATCCCACAACTCTAGATTAAAGATACTTTTACACTCAGTTAAGGCTCTCTGATTACTACCAGCTAATTTCTAATGAGGCTGGGCTGTAATTTGCAGGTTTGCTTCAAGTCCAACTTCCTCCATCCTCAAAGCCAAGTGTTACATCAAATAAGCCTCAAAATTCCCACTTAATTTTGACTTCCACTTAACTCCTTGACTATCTGCCACTGCTCCCTCCCATTCCCACAGCTATTATTTATACAAACACACAGGCATATTCATGCTCCAGTGCCATTTGTATCATAAGAATCGTTTGCTGAAAAGGGCCTTCTTTTGATGTAGAATGGCTGCAGCAAAATTCATCCTTTCCCACAGGCTCTCTTGAAGTTTCCATTCCTGTGAACCAAAAACCAAAACGGAAAAAATTCTAAATGTGAAAGGGAAGATTTAAGAACTTTGGAACTTGCAAAAAAAACCCATTTGTCTTCAGGAAAACCCAAATCATTAGGTTTCCTGAAGCCTCCAGAAGTGCTATTGGCAAAATATAGGTCCAGATATTAACCAGCAGATGTTAACCAGCAGGGCTTGGCTGCTTACCTCAGCCTCATCTGACCCATTATGATTTCTATGCATTTTGCTTTTTATGTGAGTACCATTCATATCCAGAAGCACTCAGCATGTTTTCTTTTCTGTGTACTATTTCTCTGCTTATCTGACTCACTACCAAAACAAATAAACTTAAATAAACCTACACACATGTCTATTGTATCGTATCCACAATGGATTTTGTTATTACATATGCAGAAGCGGAACTTCTAGAAAATAAAACACGAAACAGTTTGAGTCTCTAAGGCCAATTACAACTACTCTGATTTAAAAGGATTATAGAGAAGCAGGCTCTGTGCAATAATTTCCAGTCTAATTACAATTTACAAAGAATCTTCATTGTTGTCAAAAATATTTAATGTGCCTTGGCATTTAGCAAATAATCTAATTCGATTTTTTTTTTTTTTTTGGTCACACAACATGATCGCGCACAATTCTCCAAGCTGTTTACAGTGAGAAAAATTATCCTTGCAGCTAGATAGTTAGATCCTTCTGAACTGGTAATCAAACATGATTGTGATTGCACTGAATATTTAGTGCTGTCACAAGTGCATACTTACTAATCGCACAGCAATGAGAATGGCTGCAAAACCCTAAGCTTTATAAAAAAATTCACCATAAGAGCAAGAAAAAGAGTGAGAAAGAGAGAGAATGACCAGTCTTTAGTGGGATTATTTGCTGTCTAATAGAGGTCAGAACCTCAATACATTTTAACAATATAACAGGCATACACCTAAATGGATATGTCAGTTTTTACAGTATTAAATTATTTAGCAGTAATTACCCCAGCATGTGGATACTATAAATGTAGGTCTTATAAGTATGAGAAAATAGTCTGCTTTGTTCATTCAAATTGATGGTTTGGTGGTCAGATATAAAAGTACTGACAGTTGCCAGCGTTCTACATTGTATGCAAGACAGAGGTGGACAGAGACCTTGCTTGTTGGAGGAAATTTTAAAATAAAGATCAGGAGTAATTATAAAGGTATGTAAAAATATAATAAGTGGAGAGATCTTTGTTTTCTCAGAACATAAAAGTATGACTTGAGCACTGCAATGGAGTTGGAGCAACGTTCCTCAGTGCAAGCAGAGGTTCCAGAAGAGCCCACACTGAGTCTAACAGTCTGTCTTATATTGGCTTTTCTGCTGAGATTTACAATAGAGCTGAGAGTTATAAAGATGAGTTTTAGAGGTGATAGTTCTGACTGGCTTGTAGGGAAAAAAAAACTTTTATGTGCTTCTCAATACTTAGTCAAAGACCAACAGAAGAAAAGCTGGTGCCAGAAACTGAGCCATCCACATTTCAGTGTAAGTATGATAAAAATCGTATTTGCAACAAGGTCCTCTCTGAAGTCCACAGCAGCTTCCTTCAGTATCTTGATGCTGACATTTTAATGAATTAAATATAAATCTGAAACATGTAGTTATTAAAGAAGCATCTGCCTTGCTTACTTTGACATTAGAGTCTCACCTTGTTTGTGGTAATGAGATAAGCATTTTTTGAGTTGTTTCCCTTCAAAAGACAGTGAAATAATGTGAATTCAGCTGATCCAGCAATATCCTGGATATTTAAGTAACAGTGATGTTATTTGAACATTTATCATTACATAATAGATCTAGCAGCATTTAGGAAGAATTTCCAAATTCACATTGGTCAGGAATCATTTCAGGTTGTCATCAGATTCAGGAAAACAGCATTACATCATTTTATACTCTGCATGATGTTCACTAACATGAAGGAGTCTCGATATACTCTGATAAATGTCAGGTGTGTGCGCTAGGATTTTGATCCTTTGAAAAACAGGAAAAAAGTAGCTATGTTCTTTATTTAAATGAATGGCAATTCTCTATAGGCAAATGGGTGAAATTAGATATTTCACAGCTTACTCATAAATAAAAAACTTCAGAAGTTTTGTCATATCAGAGAAAATGTTCTCTGACTCAGTATCATGATTTTACATCTATTACAAAACTTCTGCATACCAATTTTGTCGTAGATGCTAAATCATGCAGAAGAATCTTATAAACCACACAGAGATACTCAGCGGATGGAGATGGGGGTTCACGTGCATCCACTTTTATTTTTTTTAAGAAAGGATAAACATAAAATAGATATCAGGCATTTTGTTGTTATGACAATTTGGCATCTTCTGAGCAAATGTATTTGCTTACTATATATACATCTTCAAGCTGTCAAGTAATGGGGCAACCATTGCCCTCTGCTCATATTACAAGTTTGATTAAAATGGCAGAGGCCAGATGCCCAGCTCATTCACAGATTCTTTAATTAGAGGGTCTCCTGAACCTCCGAACCACTTGAATGAAAAAAAAAGAGCAATTAACACTTTTCCAGGGCTTCCTTCATCCATCTGTCACAGCACAGGTGAAAAAAAAAATTAGAAAAAGAGAATTTAAAAAAAAAAAAAAAAAAAGATGATAATGGATCCTTCCTCCAGAAAACACTGGACTCTGAGAGTACTCCTCCAGCCAGTCCATCAAAAACATCCCTCCCTCCTGCTGCAGAAGATGAAAAGCCTTTAGGTTTTCAAATATGCTAACTGCACATTACTTCATCTAGGGGAGAAAAAAAATCCTGTGGAAGCTGCAGAGACGGGCACAACATGTCTTTAATCACCCCCATTTCCATCAGGCAAGAAAGCTTCACAAAGCTCAGCTGGTTAGATGCAAGGGCTTGACATGTGAGGGCATCCACTTCCCACCCCTGTGCTGCCCCCCCAGCCATCCGTGGTATCAAATGAGATCTGTTATCAGCCTTAGTTAGATCATAATGAAATAATTGCAGGACTCAGCTGAGGGTGACTGCAGTGTAGTGAGGTGAATTAATTTTCCCACCACAGCAGGGCATGTCAGATCTGGCCACAAGCAGGTCAAGCCATTATTTTTTGTGGGTGTGTGAAAGTGATTGACTGGATTTCTGCACTTTGGGAGGGTTTGTGGAAGAAAAACAAAGGTGCACATGTGTCATAATTTATTATTTAAATGGCAGGCACAAATGAAAGTAAAACCATTCATAAATTAACACAGAAAGAACTTGAAGTTTAAAAAGAAAACTCATGCAACTTGTGCAATTTCAGGAATTTCATCAGGCCTCTGTAAAATATGCATTTCAATCCACTCCGGGGAAGATGCTAATTTTTTTTTTTTTTTTTTCCCGAGTTTTATAATACGTTTATGGTTAAAATGTTAGTAATATTCAATTTCTAATGATCAATTATCACAGCTCCCAGTCCCATAAATGGGACCCCTTCATTGAAGATAAAATATTCAGTATGGCTCAGAGAGGTATTTTGGATCCAAATACTTTGAAACATTGTACTGAAGGCCAAACAACACATTATGTGCTCAGTAAAGCTAACCAAATGTCTATCATTTTTCCCCAGCTATTTGGAAGTAGGAACAATTGTGATTTTCAAAATTTCCTGTGTTCTCCTAGACTATGAAAATTGCTGCTTTTGTCAATTTTGGTAAAAGCAAACAGCTTTTTATTTAAAAAAAAGCTATTCGTTTAATCAGAACTCACACAAACCTGAGAAAGGAAAGCTACCTTGCAATTCTCATTTTTCTCTCAAGAAACTAGCTGAAAGAAAAGAAAAAAATAATTCCTTCAAATGTTTTTCTCTGGACTTCTATGTCAATTTTTTACATTATGTTAGGTCAGTATTGACATTCACCAGAGAGAGGGGAAAATGTGGAGCCTTACTACAGTACTGTAGTATTTGATAAAAAACTTTCGGGGGTGTTGTCTAGTTTGTTGTTTTGTTGTGAGTTTTTTTAAAGTAGGTTCTACTGAGAGGAAAACCCACCTGAGTTATATGGTTGTGTTTACAATTTTTCCAAGAACGGTGCTATGAAGTCATCCTCAGAATCTGCTTTAAGTCACAGAAATCCCCTGGCAATTTCCATTGTGGCCATGAAGAGGAAACAATTTCTTGCCTCAAGAAATGAAAAAATGCTCAGATAAAAGTTTGCCAACTCTTGCAAACTATTAGAGATGACTGGCAAGACTAGAACTTGGAGACCAGTGGAATCTTATAAAGGAATAAAATTAGATATTTGAACATAATGATTTTAATGTAAAATTCTCAAGGCTGAAGTGACTACTCTGAAGCATTAGGAAGACACCTGCACTACAAACTTTTGGGTTTCCCCTCATTTTCTTATTGAACCTAGAACTAATGAGAAACTGGATGTGAGTTACCTCCCATATATATTTCCCATCAGCTGATGGAGAGAAAAGGCACATTACAGAGGTGACTTTTCTGATTTCACTCTGTTTCTTTTTACCCATAGCATTTAGAAAAAGAGATGAAGGAAGGGAGCACTAGCAATACTGCTCTTGTTCCAAATAAATGAGGTAGGAAAAAGAGCGTGCAAATATCTATATAAACCCCAAGCCATGTTTTCTTAATTACACAGGAGGCAGAAACACCTCTAAAATACTCCTAACAATTATTCACCTATCTTTCTTTTTAGCAACTTTTCAAGTCCAGTTACCTCAGAGGCTCCAGTGTAACCTCCTGGCAAACTGAGAACAATGTGATTATTTAGAATCAAGAGAATACAAACCTAATACAACAGCACCTCAGCTGAAAAAAAAACAAACCCAACACATCCCTCATGAGATACCAATACCAGTTTATACCAATATCTGGACTCTAGCAGGAGGTACCAGTGGCTCTTCCTCAAAGTAAAGAGAAAAAGTGGACAGTGAAGGATGATACTCTCAGACTTTCCAGGTCTGGGTTGTCTTGCTTCAGCGAAAGGTGTTGGCTCATTTTTACTCCCCATGCTTGCAAACTGCATCATTAGAAACAGTATATATTAATGTGTCATGAGAAATAGTATGTCAAACCACTTTTAGGCAGTATTATTTCTCTGCAGTGTCTTTATTTCCTGAATGTTTTATGTATCTTTATTTATAGTATGTATATATATATATATGTATGTATATGTTTGTAAGCATATATCTCTATATATTTCTCTCCTATCTCTCATCACTGACGAGCTTGTCCATACCTCCCGCTAACTCCTGGGCTGCCATTCCCAAATCCCTCACACATGGGAACCTCTGCTGCTAAGTATACTTTGGGGACAGAAGAAAATAACATACCCTGGTCACAAGAACTCTAGGAGCCCACGGAAGATTTTCTGGAGAGCTGTGATAGCAAAGGGAGAAAGCAAAAGCAAAGAAACAGCATTTTCTTGAGTGAGGAGGAATGAAACATACTCCAGCAGATGTCCACAAAGTATCTTCTGGGCTGGCATAACTCATAGCAACACAAAGCTGCTTGATATTGCCTGGAGAATTATTTTTTCTCCAGGCAGCTCAACACCGGGAAGCAGAAAGTGATCTTTTACCCATTCATTGTCCTTTCTTAAATATCTGTTCCAAACTACATTCCTCTGGTCTGTTTCCTGCTGCTTCCCATTGATGCTGCCCATGAGATGGAAACCTCCTCCTACCTCCGCAATCCATTGGCAAAGCACAATACAAAAAAGCAGTTCGCCAGGGTACACACCTGTGTTTTGTCACACTACCTTGTCTTCCTCCCTCCTACTGCCATCCTCTAATATCTTATACACAGAATTTCCTCAGCCTGCAACTGTAAGACCCTCTGGGCAGAGACCTTGTGCTTTTTCTAAAGTGCTTCTCCTTTCCTATAGAGTTCAGCCCTTCATTGCTCTCCCATTTCTCCAGCAACACAGAGCTTTACTTCCTCTCTGACATAAGATCCTACTTTAAAAATTATTTTATACCGTTGAGGATCTTGGAGCTACAGAAGCAGCAAGAGACCGTGTTCTATAAATGGCATGAACGCTGATTGGTGATATCGTGTTAATTGGCAATATCTGCCTTCAGTAGGCTCTACATATGTGTTCTATCACACTGACAAGTTACATACCCATGATAGTAGGTATTAACTATTTGCAGGATAAATATGTGCTCCTTTGAAAGAAGCATGTGAATTTAGTAGATTTGCTTAATTAGCCTTTACGGTCTGTCAAAAGTTGGAAAGTGAAGAGCTCATCCATCCAATGTGACATACTGTCAAAAGCAGACAAAGCAAGTATTGTTTCCCCTGCTGTACAGTTCCCTCAGAAACATCCCCTTGAGATAATCATCTTAGCAGTATCAGATTCTTGGCAGTCCTGACCTGATCTGGAGCTCACAAAAGGCAACAGAAGTCTTCCACAGACTTCACTGATTTTCAAGTGCATCCTTGTTGCTCCTTTGGTCTTAGCAGAATTCAGTTCTGCCAGGACCAGGCTAGGTAAAAAAAAAAAAAAACAACAGTGACACAGTACAGTGATCTTCTCAAGGTAGTGTTTTCACTTTTGCTCTTTTACACCAAACCAGAGGTGCATTTCTCTGAACAGAGAGGGAGCTTCTGTACACAGTTTCTGTATGCAGAATTCACTGTCCAGGACAACTGAGCTCTGCACCCAAGGCCCTTGGTCCAGCTCATGCCATCCCAACCCTGCTCTCAGCTGCTCCTCCTGTATTTTGGGTGGGTTTGTTGTTGATGGATGCTCAGCCACTGCAATCCAATATCCAGTCTCATGTTTGCCACCAAGGAAATCCCCCAGCCTATATGCTCATTTCTGACCTGCCATGTGTTATTTGAAATCCCTCCATTGTCTCTCCCCTCTATTTTCTTTGTATTTAAAGAGGTTCAGTTGCTGCTGCTTCTTCAGAGCCTGAAAAGGTGTGTTTGGCAAACCTACTGATTTTAATGAAATATATTATTGTCTTTGGATCAAAAGCTCACTTGATGGCAGCTATTAGCACCTTCCACCATAACAGTAATTTAAAGGTGACCACAGGCATTTTGTGTTTACTCATCAACAGCACCCCCCCTTTCTTCCACCCAGATTGGAGAGGTCTGCGGGCACATAGTTGACCAAGAATGAACCTCATGTGTGTCTTCACTGTCAACAAAGGTGTAGGAGGGGTAAAAGGGAATTTCGGTATTATAATCCACACTATTTCCTTGACAATTTAGGTGGAATAAAAAGCTTTAGTTTTCATCCTTTTGTAGGCACCACTGTAATCTCTTTCCTTATACAGCTGGCTTTACCTAACTGGCATCCAATACAAACTAGTGCATTCAGTTCACCACAGTGGTGTAGAAATATATCTAGCATCCGTTTTTTTTTGTTTTGTTTTGGTTTGGTTTTTTTTTTAGCCTTGTCTAAACCACTCTTATTAGGTAGAATTACTGGTTTTACTATGCTGGTCTCTTTCACTTGAGGAAAGTCATATTCATCCTTTCTCCTCTCCTTCCACATAATCTTCTGCTTTAACCTCATGGGTGAATATAAACCAGAGCTTTCTTCTAGCAGCCTAAGACTTAAATCAGGCTATTTCTGTGAGAAAAGGCAGGCTGGAAACATAGCCAATTTAATAAACAGCCAAATTTTACCTTACACAGGACTGAGCTGATAATCAGTTGATAATATTTGAGAGTAATATCTAATTTATAATACTGATATCATAGATTAGATTTTCCAAGCTGTCCAGCTGATGCACAGGAGAATGCCATGTCTCTGGCATATCATTTTTCAGAATGTGCTTCTGATAAGCTGTGCAGTATGTTAAAAGCCATTAAACATGCTAACATCTTCTTCTATCTTCCAGTATCTACCAAGCCAGGCACAGAGACACATGGCTGAACCTAACATCCTTTCAAGGTATTAATGTTGCATAAAAACACTATTTATTATAGGACTACAAAAGATGAAATAAGGAAAATGAGACATTTGCACTGTCTCCAAGAGCAATGGTTTCATTCTGTCTGTTTGCATGACCTATAAAGAAATCTCACGTAACTATTCTTGTCAATCATGTTCAAACAGCTCTGTCCTGCCCTTTCTGTGTCACTCGGCCTTCTCTCCTCTCCCTTTTGCTCACAATCCCTGCTGCCACCCTTGCAGCTATTAAAACAAAACATTCAACCACAAACTGTTAATTTCTGCAGCTATACCTACACTCTCTCTTTTCTATTTCATGGAACTACTGTATATGTAGTTAATTTTTTATAATGGTTTCCAATTAAATATCACTAATTCAGTCTTAACATCTCATTTTTTACTTAACTTAAAAGGCGATGAAGCAACTTATACACCAAATTAATTATGTCTATTATCACTTAAAGAAATCCACTTAATTCTGTCAAGCCTGGAAAATGATATAAAAATGTTGGTTTGATAATATTAACATCAACATCTTAAACTGTATTTAAACTGGGGAGAAAGAAAATAGAAATAATTAATTGCTCATCACAAATATGCCCAATATGGAATGCCATGTGGTTCTGCTTTTCTATTAAATCAGTTTGCTTTCTCTGCACTATTCTTTGTGAGGTACACAAGTAGTTAAAGAAGCATATTGAAAAATGAACAATCAGACTAACGAGGAAAGTGATTAAAAGTTATTAAAACCAGAGCCAAAATACTAGGGAAGCAGTAGAAGTTCTGAATTGTCCCATGTGAGCAATCCCAGAAAGCCTTCACCTTTTCCTTCTATTCTGTTTGCATTCCTCCCTCACCCAATACGAGAACATTTTAAGGTGACAAATAAAACAAACTAAAAAAGGAGAGGGACAATTGCAGTTATTTAAGTCCTAAAACCCACTAAGTCAGGGACAGAATACAGGCTGTCTCAGACCTCCAATGTCACTTACACTATGACGAGTTTAATAGAGCTCTGCACAGGAAGCAGGTATGTATGAGCTGACCCCAGTCTCTTCACAAAGCACCAGGGCCAAGCTCAGAGGTGAAGCAGCTGCCAGCAGCCAGCACCTTTGCTCTCTCCACTCCAGCCAGAGCCTGGCAGCCAAAGGGTGCAGTGGGCGCTAGGATGGACAGGGTGTCACAGAGATCTAAACAGACAGAGCAGAAATGAATTTCACCACCAGAGATTAGCCAGCAAATTTAACTCTACCTCCCTGACAGAAAAATGCAGCAATGGAAAGGGCCGAACTCTTCAGTAGGCTCTTGTCCACAGTGCCTCTCCAATGCTGGATCCCTCAGGCCCACTGAACCCAGCAATGGGGAACATCTGATTTTCTAGCTGGCCAAAAGCCAGGAGGTGATGATAACCAGAGAGCTGCTAGTGCAGCTCCTAGACAAGAGATGAAACTGCGCTGAAAGCCACTTTCTGAAAAAGCCTCCCAGAAAACAGAGAGCCAGACCCACCACAAGTTCATTACTCTGTTTACCAGAAGGAGCAATGCTGACTTACACAAGGTAATGGTCCAAAGTTCCACATTTGTTCTCAGAGCAGACTCATTTGAGTGTTTAGACTGCCCCCTCAAATAAGCTCTTCACAATACATGTTTGCAGAGTGAGGCACTATTTACCTATTTTCTGACCCCAGAAAATCCCCCTCTCCATTTGCCAGTCCACATTTGCACACATGGACTGCCAGCCAGGCACATAAGACCAGAGCTACCTTCCAGGATGATTTTTATGAGGGATTTTAAAGAATATTTTTGTTTTTCTGAAATTTTACAGTTTTGAAAGAATCAAAAATCCACATCAGAATGAAAAGTGGATGTTCCAGAGCTGGGTATGGAAAGGAAAATATAAGCTACTGTAAACGACTGAAATAGTTTGGATAGAAGTGCTGAGTGCAGGGAGGCCCAAACACAGACACCTCCAGGTCAATGATGGCTTCTGCTGCCACAGAGGTATGTCTGGCACTGGGAGCTGCCAGGGCTCCGTGGGTCTGCAGAAGGGTCACACCAGTGGCAGGGGTGAAGTCTGAGACCGCTCCAGCCCAGAGAGCTGATGGGGTGGACAGAACAGAGGGAGCAATGAGGAACCAGACTGTTTTTGATGGAAAGCTGCTTCGCTGTCCAGTTTTGAAATCATTTGGAAGATGTGTCAGCACAGGCCTGTTCTTTTGAAATGTCTCAGTGCCAGCAAACAAGTGTGATTTTAACAATAGAAATATTTCAGCACAAAAGCTCTGACTAGATTCACCGAGTTAGCACAGCCTGCTAAGGGTCCTTCTTGGCAGTCGATCTGTAGGATATGCGTCTGTTTTCACTAGAAAAATCAAAGCTCCGTTTATTAATTTGCACTGTCACAGCTCAGACCTTGCACCTTTAGAGGTCAACCTCCAGCCTTTAGCCAAGACAGCAACATGCAACAAGATCTCAGCTGGTCACTGGAATCCATGTATAAGCCTGATCCAAGGTTCAGAGAAGATGGCAGGAGGTTTTCCATCAGCCTCAGTAAACACAAAGACCTTAATGATGAGCGTGGATGTTCCCAGACAGTTTTCACACATTCATGACTGGTTTTCCACCCACTAAAAGGACTGATTTTATCTTGCATTGCTTGAATCTGATGTACTGATTGGAAAATCTCAATGTATGAAAGAGGAACATCTGCTGAACGGGGATACAGGATTCTGCCCTGACTCAACCCCTTCACTCCTCTTCAGTGGTGAAAAGGGGATATCATTCCTCCATTGCTTGCCAGTACTGAATTCCCAAAGCAGAAATATTTTCTACTGCCATAAAACCCCCAGAGGCATTTCTTAATCCTAACCTCACCTCCTTCCCTGTAAGGCAGAGAAAGAAAGAGACATGTCTGGGAGGGAGTGTGAGGATATAATCTCCATTTTGTCAGCAAAACCTCAGTGGCAAAGATCCCCAAAGCAGCTGTTTCAAATCAAAGCAACAAAGCAGCATCTAACTCATGTGGGGAAAGGATGGATGGGAAACTGGGGAGTCGGTCTTCCACCAAGTGGACCCTGGAGTAGAAAAGAAATTGTTCCTTCCCATCTTGCATCTTCCTGCCAGGCTTTCTCTTCAAGAAAGACAGCAAAACTAAGCAAAAATTACCTGTAACATAAAGCAATAGACAGAGATAATTTAATGACTACCTGGTGGACAAGAGATTTTGGGTCTTAGACCAGCAGTGAAAGCAAGCTGCAAAGTAAAAGCATTTCTGTTGGCAAATGCCCAAAAAGCAACTATTCCAGATTTGCACACAAAGTGTGCTTATATCTTTCATGCAAATTCCTATGCAAAAGAAGAACTGCAAAGCAAAAATTACCCCTCCCCACTTTCCCCCATCGCCTCTGCTGGAGAATGGAGCATGCTTGAGAGATCTTGTCTAGCCCCGCTGGGAGGCTTTGACGAGAACCCTTTTCTAGCACATGGTCCTAAGTGGTATCAAAAATAGTAATTCAGCCATCTCTAAGCAAACAAAAACAGTCTGCAAGAGACAAGAGGCTGCCAAATCTGAAGTGATGCATGTAACATTTTTTCCTTTCAGGACGAAGGGATGTTTTCTCTTTCATCTGTTTTCTGTTTGTTCATTTGGTTTCATTCATTTACAAGAGTCTCCTTTTAACCAAAGGGGAAAAAGTAGATGTTTATTTACATCCTCTCTGCATAATAAGGCCCTGGCCCCTACAAACATATGTGTAGCCCTGCTTAAGTCAATGGGATTACTCACTAGAGGAAAGTACCAAAGTCCTTGAAGGAACAGGGTATAAAATAGCTACCTGTTGACATAGAATTTCTACCTATTGAAGTAACCCAAATAATCAGATTTGGCAGTTGTCTCCCTTTTTCCTCATTTAATACAGCAAATTTTGTTCTGTTCTGTTGTTAAATCGACACTAAGTTATCACCAGAGTTAAAGAGGCAGCACCCAGTCTGATTTCCATGCTGCCTGACATGCAGCCCTTTGTAATAATCATCATAATAATACTAAATAAAAGATAAGGACCACTGTCAAGAAGTTACTCATCAAAAGCTGGAAATCACAGAGTGGATCTGTCAGTCGTCTGAGCTGGACAGGGTCACGAAAATGAAAAGGAAAGAATGCGCAATCTGCAGACGATGCTTACATGCTAATAAAAACCAGCCAGGCAAAAACATACATGCACAAGACTGAGCAATTTGTCACCCTGGGCTATCATGGCTGTTCCCCTGCCTATTGTAACAATGCCAGCATTCAAAATAGTCAGAAAGGAGCTTACAGGAGCTGAATGCCAGCACATGTGTTTTTCCAGCTGGAGCCGAGTCCTGGACCAGCTTCTGAATTCTAGTTTAAGTTTCTTACTCTCTCCCTCAAACAGGAAAAACACATAATGCAAAGACTGAAAGCACTAAAATAAAAATTTTGAAGAGACACTAATGCTGGAAAGAGTCCTAAAAACATCGCTGTGAAATTGGAAGTGTTAACCATGCCCCTGCTGCACACATACCTTCCTTTCCATAGAGCCTTGCCGAGGCTTGCCTTCCCGCGGCGCAGGAGCCTGGGGACCACCACCCTCCCTATCTTGCACCCACAGACCAGCACACCCCCTGCCCCACGGAGGTTCAAAGGGCTGGAAAGAGCTTTCTAAGTCTGCCCCAGCCTGACACTGAACACCGTAACTCTGAAAACTTTCAGATTATTGCTTCCTTTCACTTTTTCGGACTTTCAGTATTGATAAAGACTCCCTGTCAGCCCCTCACCTTCTTCAGCAGAAATGCTTCAGTGTTCACTTGTTAAAAAAAAAATACGTATAAATAAATAAATTAATACTTTGAAACCCTCTCCAAAGTTTACAGTCACCTACTCCAGGCATAATCATTTCAAACTCTGAAGCACTTCACATTTGGTTAAAACCACTTCAGTTTAGAAGTGATTAGAGGTTGAAGATTTGCAGTTTAAAATTTAAATTAAACTGTTTAGAATTATTGGAATACTTCATGCATTTAAAGAAAAGAATTTTATTTTTTATTTATTTATCTTTCTTCCCAGTAGTTCTAGATTTTTGAAGAGTCAGGGGTGACCAGAAGTCAAATTTAGGTTTTCAAATCCCACTAATTTACAGAAGAGAAAGGTGTGAAAAACATTGCATTTCCACAATGGCAAGGACAGGAAAAATATCTGTAGATATATATAGCGAGAAGCATGGCAATAGATAAAAATAGTGTGTGGTTTAATTATTGTGCTAAAATATTACTTCAGATCATTTGCAGCCAAAATCCTTTAACCATAAAAAGCCTATATCAGAGGCAAATAAGCACATTATACTCTTTATATAATTTCATTTTAGCTTTCTAAGATTTCATTTTTTTGTTAGAAAAATTAACAGGAAGCTAGCAACAAATCCTCTTCTCAAAACAAATACATCTCTTTTTCTTCCCCTCTCAAAAACACAGACAACATCCACAAATTTACCACTTCTACAAATTTACATGGCACGACATATTATCTATATTTATCCCGTAAACTGAACTGCTGTTTCATAGAAATTCATCCCGAATTCCTGCCTAGAAGGACGAGTGTTTGTGTTGAATTGCAGCTCCCAATTCAAAATAAGAATCTCACGGTAAACACACATAGGTAAATCAGAGCTGGACGGAGCCAACACACGGAGCGCAGCCTCGCGCTTCCAGCTCCAGAGGGCTGACAAAGCAAGCCGAAAAAATTAAAATATTTCCTAATATACATCACTACTAAAAACAGGCAATCCCCACTCTCGGAAGGGCTGGGAGGGAAGAGAGCAGAGCAGCTCCTCAGACGGTTCACAAACAAATCCCCGTTCCAGTTTTCCATCCCCCGAGGCCGGGCAGCTCCCAGCCGGCCCCGGGCTCCCCCCGCCCCGCTCCGCTCCCCGCGCAGCCTCCGGTCCCGCCGCTCCGTAGCGTTACCGGGGAGCCGCTGGCCCCTCGGCCCTCCTTTGGGTTTGGGCTTGTTTCGTTTCTTCCTTCAGGAAAGGAGGTGGGGAGGAGGACGGCCCTCATCTGTAATTCTTTACGTGCCCCTATAAAGACATTTATAGATAC